>NC_052513.1:34151035-34281035 GCF_014356525.2 Nilaparvata lugens | reverse complement strand
AATTCTCTTCATCTCCTCCTTCAATCATTTTTCTTCTTCTAGTTCTTCTTCATCATCTAAACATTCCTCAACTTTTTCTTTCTCATTTTTTCCTTCTTGTATTTTTTCTTCTTCTTCATCATTCAATCTTCCACAACTTGTGCTCTTCTTTCTTATTTTCTCCTTCGTCTTGTTCTCATTTCTTCATTCAGCTGCTCTCTCTTCAATTTCGCTGTTACTCTTTGCTTTCATCCATAATTTCTGATCATTCAGTAATAATAAATTCGTTTTAGTATTGCTATTATAGGTTCTGATTTATTGTTCGCCAGAGTCCACCTGGCATTTTTCGTGAACTTCACCAGCGAAATCTTCTCTAATTTACATGTCATCACAACGCTGGTTCGCTATATTTCATTGACATTCTTCAACTTTCAACAACGTTGAAAGATGGAACTTCAATATTTTTTTAATACATATTGACAACAAAATCTGTGTTTTACAAGACGGATCCTAGTTTACTGAAGCTCTCTTAGGCTCGATTTTACCAAAACGAAAACTTGGGTTGACCGATAGTTGATTCTAAACAGAAAAAACAAGGTACCCAGAATACATCGTATTCTAGATGATTATTCTAAAATACAATGTATTCTAGGTAGGCTACATTGGAAAAAATCATACAGAAACAATTGTTTTAAAATCATCTGACTATATCCAACTGCCGCTCAAACTGAATTTTCGTTTCTCGTGAAATCATGCCTATCAAAGCTTATTACTAATAAACTAAGGGCCGTATGCAGATGTTTGGTTTAAACTTTAATACTATAATAGTTCTGTTTGGTTCCATGAGGAATCAGGTCAGCCAACTTTTGTGCTTCAATAAAGCTGTTTAAACAAAACGTTCAATCCGTTTGTATTCAGAATACCAATCGGTTGTTTAAAAGGCATTCAATTTTAAATGCGTTCACTCTAAACGCGTTTTTATAGACGTGGTTAAAAGTTTTCATCTGCCACAAGTAAAGTTCTAGTTGATTACTGTTTCGTACTTTTAACTCAAACATTGTGAGCTTACAGTGAACATATTGCGTTCTCATGACAAGAAACATCAAAATACATTTAAACAAACATTTACCTCACATTTTCAGTCCTGATTTCGAGTATAAACTTCATCAAAACTCCAACATGTAGACAAAACTCAAACCCGCCTCAAGCCCCAACCTATCACTACTCTAGTAGGAGGCCACTTGACAGCCTCGGGGGCTCCAAATGTGCGTGACTCCAAATTTTGTAAGAAGCGCTGCAATTGGCCCGCGGCTAGGAAAGCCCTACCAATGGTGTCAGTCCTCTGTTTCGGTAGCTCAAATAACGAAACGGCACAGATCACAAAAACACGAGATTCTAACTGAAGTCGTAACAATTCTCAATTCAATTCAAAATGTCAGTTAGCTTTCCCATCTCTTTCCTCTCTTTATAGAGTGTGTGATACATATTTATTCATTTCATTTATTGCTTTTAGACATTAGACACAGTGAAAATAGTCATTACAAAAATACAATTAGACATTGGACATTTTTAAAATAGACAGTAAAATTAGATATATTAAACATTTGATATATTAGACCCATAATTTGTTGATGTATAGATTCAATGTTTGGATATTTTGTTTAGTTACATTGTATTCTGTATATTGTATTTTATTTATAATGAATTTTGTATGTGACCTGGCTTATGACAAAAATACAATTAGACATTGGACATTTTTAAAATCGACAGTAAAATTACATATATTAGACATTTGATATATTAGACCCATAATTTGTTGATTTATTGATTCAATGTTTGGATATTGTGTTTAGTCACATTATATTCTGTTGTCAGTGGCTCCAGAATTTTCTAAATTCTATTAGTATTTAAAATATCAAGTGTAAAATTATGTTTTTTTTTATAATTTTGGCCTATGAATGCATATGCGCATATATATATATATATATATATATATATATATATATATATATATATATATATATATTATATATATATATATATATATATATATATATATATATATATATTCTGTATATTGTATTTTATTTATAATATAATGAATTTTGTATGTGACCTAGCTTATGTACTGATGTACTCTGGCTCAAATAAAGATCATTGAATCATTTATCAGTACAATTACAAATCATTTAGCAATGACTGGTAGAGAGCAGCAGAATCAGCCCAAAATTGCTCTTCTCCCAAATTTTATAAACAGTAACATTTCCAAAAGATATAGGTTACATTTCACTTACAACTGTCAGCATTCCTCGTAAATAATATCAATGCTTCCCATTTAACCAATGCTGACAAAGTGAAGTGAATCCCACTCTACACTGATCCGACAACTATGTACTTTTTTCTGTGAAATGTATCGATTTCTGAGTTCAGACGACTAGTTATGACTCAATCTTGAACTAGATATGTTGTGAGATCTACTTTGAACTGTCAGTATTGTTTCAATGGGAAGAATTGGTGTTGTTTATGAGGCATGATGTCAGTTTTAAGTGAGGCAACGTAGAAAAGGTGGGCATTGTTTGTATGTGGGAAAGTGTGCCGTGTGTGTTTTTATGTGTGTGTGTGTGTGTGTGTGTGAAAATAATAATGATGGGATAGATGTAAGTTATAGATTGCTGTGTGATATCCTTTGCAATAGTTGTTATATTGAAGCAAGATACAAATAATGTAGGTTATCTTCATCTTCAAACTATTATAGTCAATTATTATTGTATTCGGTCAAGTTTATTTCATCAGAAATATAGGTAATTTTTATGGGAACATTTCTTTTTGTCGTAATTTTCCTCTTATACGTCCAAAGTGAGATCGGAATCAGGTTTCATTGACCGAGCGAAGTGAGGTCTAAGATTCAAGTCGACGGTTTGCCATTTCTCTTAATGTTTAAATGTTTATATGTTGCGCATTTACGGCGAAACGCGGTTATAGATTATCATGAAATTTGACAGGTATGTTCCTTTTTTAATTGCACATCGACGTATATACAAGGTTTTTGGAAATTTTGCATTTCAAGAATAATATAAGAGGAAAAAGGAGCCTCCTTCATACGCCAATATTGGAGTAAAAATCAGACTATAGAATTATTCAACATAAATCAGCTGACAAGTGATTACACAGATGTGTGGAGAAGCCAGTCTATTGCTGTATTTCCATAAGGTCTATAGTTTCAAGTCAGGTACTTGTGGATGAGAATACTGCGTGTGGTGTACTGTTCACAGAAATACTAGTCTGTCTATATTGGTTGTTGGAACTATATGTACGTGCATGTACGGTCCTACTCGTATGTAGTGTAAGCACATCGGAATATCCATTTCAAAACATCATGTACTTGCGTTATCTTAGATATTTGCACGGTTAATTGTCTAATTTGTACGATATATTTTCAAATAAATAAATAATTTTCTTATGAAGCTCATCTTGTGTATGTAATGTAACACGGCCTTATGCTTATATTAATGTGGAAAAAGGCATTTACTGCAGTAGAGACAACTATATAAAAATATAAAACCATTTATAACTACATATATATGAATGTTGTATTCTTTCCTCTCAGACTGTATTTATCATGAAATCAGATTGAAGATATGTTTAATTGTAATACTTCAAAATCAGACACTAGGTACTGTACTAAGTTTGTATTAGAATTAATCAGACCTTCGATATTATACTCGAAAATTAATGTGATTGATCTAATTGGAACACACAAATTATGAACAAATCCCGTATTGAAAACGACAAAGAATTTGGTAAGCAAGAACTAGAATATTGTTCAGTAATTCTACAGATAATATAACAATATTAGAATGTTCGATGGTAACAAGCCGGCAAGTCAGTGTTCAACTAAGGCCCGGTTACACAGAAGCCGGTTAAATTTCAACCGTGATTAATTTTACGAGAGCTAATCAGAGAAGGCCTTTCTGATAAAACGGCTTCTCTGATAGGTTTTCGTGAATTAATAATGGTAAAAATTTAACTGGCTTTTGTGCAACCGGCACTAAGTCAGGCTTAGGTCACAACCTTAAGCTCTGTCGTAAATTTGTCGAAATCTATATAATATAATAAGAATAATTATTGGCTTATACACATACGGGATAGGAAATTCACGAATGATGCATTTGTAATTTTGATTTGTAACATGTGATTTGTAATTTTGCATTGTTCATAATTTGAGTGTTCCAATTAGATCAATCACATTAATTCGAGTATAATATCAAAGGTCTGCTTAATTCTAATACAAACTTAGTACAGTACCTAGTGTCTGATTTTGAAGTATTCCATGTCTGAATTATTGTACTGATAAACTTGTAATTTTGCATATAGATTCTTAATTTATCGAGGATGGCTATAGGACTGGGTCATGCTTTCAGGTTGTCAATTTTTTAATTAGACCCTTGCGGAGCACGGGTTACCTGCTAGTCTTCAATATATCTTCAATAAGACATATATTCCTTTTTATTTCTTCTATAAGGAGATTTAAACAATATGTTTGAACTTAATCAAATGTTGTTTTTTATTATTTGTGGTTCAACTAAAATCACCAATTTGCATTCCAGTACACCCATTTCTAGATTCACTTTGTCAGCATCAGTTTAATGTGAAACATCCATGTTATTTATGAATAATGCTGTCAATTTTGAGTGAATTCCACATTTGTTAGCATCAAGTTGTGAAATTTGCAGAAAAGTGCAAAAATTGCAGGCGATGACACAGAAACCAAATGAGGTGAAAAGATAGAGGAAACAGTAATAATAATGACAAACAACGACCGACAAAAGAGATGGAGGAAAATATTCTTGAAAAGCAATTGGCCACGGTCACTAATAATATAACCTGTAAATATACAGCAAGTTAATAAAGTGTGAAAAAAGGTGACAAGTCAATAATAGTATTGTTGTTAGTGTCTGGGTTTGTCGGGCTGCGCTTTATTGACCACGTCAACAACGGCCCAAGACAAAGTGCACCATAACAACATTGAATAACGGACAAATATCATGGCATCTTTATCATTATTTTCAACTGTTTTCTTCAACCACTATTTCTTCTTCTTCTTCTTCTTCTTCTTTTTCTTTTTCTTGTTCTTGTTCTTGTTCTTGTTCTTCTTCTTCTTCTTCTTCTTCTTCTTCTTCTTCTTCTTCTTCCTCATCAGCTTCTTCTTCTTCTTCTTCTTCTTCTTCTTCTTCTTCTTCTTCTTCTTCTTCTTCTTCTTCTTCTTCTTCTTCTTCCTTTTCTTCCTCTTCCTCCTCCTCCTTTTTTTCCTCTTCCTCTTTCTCCTCTTCCTCCTCTTCTTTCTCTTCTCTACTTACCGAGATGTAGAATTATGGAAATTATAATGAAAGAATGAAGTACATTTAAAATAATATATTTAGATGAAGAACATTATTTCAAGTAGGACCTGAACCAAAGTGATGTTCAATCACATTGGCAGTTAGTGGAACTTGTCTCAAACAGTCACCCTTCCAACGATAGTACTGTGACCACGTCACTCTTCAATGGACTATCATCTAGTATGATGTGTTTTTTGCAGCTTCAATTTATAATTCAATAGTTATATACTGTATTGAGAATCCGACCTCAAATTGATTCTCAAATACTATTTCTCCTTTATACTATATCTGTTTCTCTGATTTACTGTATCTGATTTGAAGAAAGCTCTCTAAACACTTCTAAATTCCTTATTCAATTGATGTATTGAATCATATTGACAACAATCATCATACAACATTCTTTATTCATTTATACAATAAGTACATTATTAACATGATATGGAGAGGAAAAATAAGGTAACCTTGTGCTATTCCTCTCCCAAATTTAGATAACGCATATTCTGAAATAGGTTAAGTCTTGTAGTTCTTCAATTCACAAAATTTTCAGTCCTCAAGAATTTTCACAAAGTAGATTCTCAAATTTTGATGCTTCAAAACTAAACATAGAAGAAATATTTCACATTATTATAATTAAATAGGAAATATTCACATATTAAAAATATAATTTTGAAGAATTACCGAAAAACAAACTCAATTATTTTCATTATTATTAGTATGCTTTCAATTTTCAAGATTTATAAGAAATCAAATAATTATTAATTAGTAATTCAAATAATTATTCCTGGACCAAAAATTAAGTGAGAAGCAGTGTGTGATTACATAACCTCAACTTTTGGACAACATTAACATTTTATCAAAATTTTTGGAGAGAAATAGTACAGGCTCAGCCTAGTTTTTCCTCCAATGTCATAATAAATTATATATTCTACAATATATTATAATTATAGCGCTTTATACAATGAATGAAATTAATATGAAAATTCAAAATCTGATAAATTAATATAATTTTTGGATTGTAGCTCTCATCGAATTTCCATCTAGCTGTTAACCCTGTTGTCAATGTCTGCAGTAGCAGAAGTCTTCGGGGTGATTTACAGCTTTTATTTAGGATTTTCGTTAATTAATATATATATAATATATAATAGGATTTTACAGTGATTCACCGTCTTCCTTCTTTTAGTCGAGACCTCCATCTTTGCCTATCCTCCCATTCACCATCCCTTAAATTCCGGGCTCCATAGCCTCATCCACCTCATTTCTCCATGATCTTTTAGGTCTTCCTCTTTTCCTTCGCCCAATTGGACTCCAATCAGTCACCATCCCTATCCATTTGCTAGCACTCGCCCTTCTAGCATGGCCATACCACATCAACCTTTTATCCTCAATCAACTTTATAATATCCCATTCCACTTTCATTCTCCTTCTTATCTCCTCGTTTCTCACTCTGTCCATTCTGGTAAGCCCGCAGCATCTCCTCCAGTAATCCATCTCAACAGCTCTCATCTTATCTCTTGCTCTCTTGTTTGTCGAGCATTAATTAATAATTATGATAAATATAATTTATTCCACATAATAAAACAAATGAGAAACTTTTATCTATTCACCTATTTCTGGAAATTATATGTCAAACAAGTGTAACTCTCTCCTTTACAAGAGCCGCCTAAGAAAACTTGATAAATATGGCAAAGTGTCATGTCACATAAGTCAATCTGATTCTAATAAGGTCGTTCATAGCTTATTGACAAATGTCAATTGATTTACTGTACTACTTGTTGTGAAAATGTCCATACCTCAAGGTTATCAATGGAATTATTCACTTGCTGTAAAAATTCTCGGCACTTGTCAGTTTTTCAAGAATTTGAGTTATCTAAGAGCTGCAAAGTCGTCCAAGGTCCCAAATGAATGATTGAAGAATGTCAGTATCTGTTGCAAGGGAAGCATCAATGTTAATCTTCAGGGTTGCTGACCGTTTCAAGTGAATCTCACTGTAAATGAATTACGGAAGAATGTCACCTTCCTATTGCATTCAGGCTGCGTGCATTCTTTCCGAAATACTGCAATTATTTATGTTGATTTCCTTTGTAAAATTCATTGAAAAGACGCTGATTAGTTTGTTAGCAGCACTCCTGCTATTCTCACATAATTTTTTAATGGTTCAAGGTTGGATTCAGGGTTTTAGTTCATTATTTTTGAAAGAATCTTAAATTTTCCCATGTTTTCAGCTGTAAGCTGATCCATGCAGAGTTTTTGTTCATTATTCTAATTCAAGAAACTGATTATTTTTTCGTGTTTTGAGCTACTTACAAAGTCTGCTTTATAGTTGATAGGAAAGTTTATGAATTTCACACTTACTGAAATTGTTACAGTTAGACATCGATTTGTTTGAAAACTGTGTTACATTTGAGAACAGTTCATGAATTTAACAATCACTGGAATTAATATCACAAGTTCAGCTCCAATTTGGTTGGAAAATGTGGTACATTTTATAACAGTTCAATGAATTTAACACTCACTGAAATTAATATCACAAGTTTTGCTCCAATTTGGTTCGGAAATGTGTAGAAAGCTCAATAGTCCTTGTGGGTCAGAAAGGATGATTTTCTTGAAATAATGTATTTTCTTTCAATTATAGATGTAGTTGAACCACGCTTGATGGTTTTCTCGTGATGGACTTGTATTTGAAGGACATTGATCAGAAGTAATTCATTAGTTTTTGTTATAAAATAAACATTGTTTTTGTTCGTTTTTTTTGGCTTAGATCCCACTCTGGAGCTTCTATTAATTTTGTATAAACAATGTTATGTTTCATTTAGAGACTTTTTTATGTTCAGTAGGGTATCCTATAAATGTTATTTCTTATTCGATAAATAGATGGTGGTCGAATCTTACCTGATATCAGCATCTTTGTTTTTCAAGGATTAGGTGTAACTATATTTCTAAGGTTGGCACTGATAGAAACTTCAATAACACTCTTGATCATGCGCCATTTCTTCGCTCTTTCTTGAGCAATGCTAGAATCCTAAATAATAGGCACTTATCAATTATTTACGAGATTTTCTTCAATTTTTGTCTCTTCTTTATTTTTTCAATAATACTTGCCTATTTATGATAAAGAAGTCTTCTGTTTTCTGGTTCCTTTTATAATATATTCTTTGAAGGATTAGCAGTGATAGAATTTCAAATAATACTTTCTTACTTATCATATTTCTCACTTTTTCTGTTGTCTGTTTCATATTTTCCCTAATATTTCATCCTCCCAAGGATGAACAATGTTAGAATCTTTAATGGTACTGAATTATTCACGATATTTTCTTTGGTCTTTCTTGACCTATGCTAGAATCTATAGGTAGGCTATGTATAGAATCTATGTAGAATCAATGTATAGAATCTAATGATAGGCTCTATTTGATCATTTTCAAATATTTTCTTATTTTTTTACAGCGATGGCAACGGCGGTGGTTCGTGCTGTATGATGATGGAGAGCTCACCTACTCGTTAGACGAACATGTAAGTTCAAACAAATATTTATAAATTTCTAAAAAAGTTTCAAATTCAACTAGACTGTACCATTTTGTTGTAATTGAAATATACATTTGTTTGGCGATACATGGAAGAAGACGTCTCGAACATATTATGACTAATTGACAAATTAGGGTAGGCACACACCAGTTAGTCAAGACAAGACAAGACATGATCAGACACGTTTAGTCACAATACTTCACATAGTTGCTTATGACGCAACACACACTGATTAGTCATTGCAATTTGACATGTCTTCATAAGCAACTATGTGGATTATTGTGTCTGATCATGTCTTGTCTTGACTTGACTAACTGGTGTGTGCCTAGCCTAAGATGTCTGGAACACATTTTTACTATTTTTTTGTGTTTTTGATTGAAACACTTAATGCTTCTTTATTGTGCTGCTTTCTGATTGATGTGTAATTCCTCATTTCATCATAATCATTTTTACAGTGAAATTTTAATAAATCCATCTTACTAATAGAAGTTTGATCCTCAGAGGAGTTTCAATTTAATTCTAAGTGTTTCTTTAATTATTCACAATTTACCTTTGTTGCATTCATGAAACTCTATCAATATCTTCTTGCAAAAATGGTAGCTTAATATTCAATCATGCATAACTTTTATTGGTCGTTTGTAAATATCCGCCCAGAAAAGGAAATCATCTGCTTCAATCCTCATCGGTGTACCTTAGTTCAAAACGATAAAACTTAATATCACCCAGAAATGTACATAATAGGAAGGAAATTAATATCCGATTCACAGGAAGTCCAATTAAAAACCATAATAGTTATTACAAAGTTAAGTCGATTCGCTGCAGACTACAAAATCAACTTTCTCCCATAATCTTGTTCTTGACGATTTCAGACATGACTGAAAGTTACTTCAAGTAACTAATTCAACTAGAAACTAACTAATTGGGTTCACGATAGTCTGTGGATGTCTGTAATAATCTTTGTTATGACTTTACCTGTTGGATTATAATGATAATTGTGATAATAAAACGACAAAATTTTCTCCAAAGGCGAGAGGATTATAGTCTTTAAAAAGACGCTTAATGAAAAGACATCATTTTCTTGAGATTTGAGTAATTAATTTGCTGCAAATGGCGAACCCTGTCTGGATTTTCTTGTTCTTTGCAACACTTCCGTCGCTAATAAAATGATATAAAAAAATTGTGAAAAATTCGCTAATGACGACTGTGACTTGTTATGTTTTTACGAGTCGCCCCATGGTTTCACTTAAAACTGTCAGCATTTCTTATAAATAATATCAATGCCTCCCATTCTTCTTCATTATGTCAAGTTTTCAATTTTTAAAGTTTGCAGTAAGTCAGGTTTAAGTTTGTCACTTCGTCAGGGTTCCAGTTTATGAAGAATTCAATTCTCCAAGATCTCAGTTTATCAAGTTTTCTAATTAATCTTCATTATGTCAAGTTTCAAATGTTTAAAGTTTGCAGCAAGTCAAGTTTAAGTTTGTCACTTCGTCAGGGCTCCAGTTTATAAAGATTTCAATCCTTCAAAATCTCAGTTTATTGAGTTTACTATCTAATTATCCTTCATTATGTCAAGTTTTCAATTTTCAAAGTTTGCAGTGCAAGTCAAGTTTAAGTTTGTCACTTCGTCAGGGCTCCAGTTTATGAAATTTTGCATATATTTATTTATTTACATGACAATATGAGGGCACCATGAAGAAATACTTCCCATAATAGCCCTCTTGACACTAAAGAAATTACAATAATTTTAATATATTAATAGTATAATATAATATAGTATGAGTCTAATCTAATATAGAAAATTCACTAAATTAAAAAGAGATAGAAACTGCAATATTTTTTAACTAAAATAGAAGATGAAAAAGAGGAATATGATGATGATAAGTATAAATTAATAAGAGAAAATAACAAGATCATTATGTCAATATTTTAAACCAACAATTGAAGATTTCAATCCTTCAAGATCTCAGTTTATTAACTTTACTATCTAATTATCCTTCATTATGTCAAGTTTTCAATTTTCAAAGTTTGCAATATAAATCAAGTTTAAATTTTTCAGTTCGTCAGGGTTCCAGTTTATAAAGATGTCAATTCTTCAAGAACTCAGTTTATCAAATCTTCAGCTCGTCATTTTCTCATTCTGTCAAATTTCAATTCGCCATTTTTCTAGTTCAAGTTTTTAATTTATCAAGTTTCCAGTTATCGAGATCTCTTTTCGTCAAGTTTACAATTTTTCAAGTTTCCAGTCTATTAAAAATTTCAGTTTGTCGAGTTCTCATTTCGTCAAGTTATCAGTACTTCATGTTTTTTGTCAAGTTCAAATCCTTCAAGTTTTCAATTCGTCAAATTTGTTTCCAGTATTTCAATATTATAATGTTTACTCTCTCTGAGTACCTTTTTACCTATTGCTATCTCAATCTTTTCACCTTATAGGCTAGTTGAAGAGTGGAATAGCCAATTGAGCTAAGTGCCCAAAATTGAAAAAAAATGTTTTTCTTCCAAAATGATCTATAAAAACAAATAGAAAGAAAAATATTGAAATATTTCAAAAAGGGTACTAAGATTTTTATTTTTCTTTCTATTTCTATAAAAGTAGCCCTATACAGAAAAGCGATCTATAAAAAGAGACTGTTTCCCTGCAACCAGTGCTAAGTTCCAATTCTGATTCACTTAGTTGCTATGATCTCCGTAAGATGATGTGGTTTGTATCTCCAAGAGTATGATGGTCATGCTAGTTTTTTTTATGTTTACCGAAAATTTCGTTTTTGGCACTTACACCAATTAGCTATTCACTCTTCAGTTGGTTGATTTCTAATCTTACAAGTAAGCAATGTGATACTTTGCTTCTTCTTCTTCTTCTTCTTCTTCTTCTTCTTCTCTTCTTCTTCTTCTTCTTCTTCTTCCAAGGATTAGACGTACACACCTGTTCCGGTTTCAAAGGATATTATTGTTTATTCTACCATCTCTTCAGAGGTCTGCCAATATCCCTTCTACTGTAGGGTCTATATTTCATGACAGCCTTTGGTATCCTAGTATCTGGCATTCGTTCCACATGGTTTTTCCAGTTCAATCTGTTCATTTCAAGTTGTGCAGCTAATGATGATATTCCTGACTCATTTTCAATGTCATCATTGCGGAATCTGTCTAACTTTGTACAACCTTTCACACTTCGAAGAAAACGCATCTCTGCAGCTTGAACTCTGCCTAATGTTTTCTTCTTGTTAACCCAAGTTTCTGCTCCATACAATAATGTTGGTACGGCCATCACTTTATAAAATTTTAATTGTGTCTCCTTCCTTGTTCACAATGAGTGGTAATGTATAGCCTACAACAGTTTTTTGTGGTCTTTAGAGCACTCGTGTAATATTTAAGACATACATGCGCTCGCTACGTTCGCTCAATTGTAGAAGATTGATTTATTGAGAGTTTTAATCTTGTGGAGGATTTCTATGTGGTATAAAATAATATTAAAAAAAAATTGAGTAGTGAAAGAAGAAGGGAAACTAATTCAGAGAGAATTTGATTTTTAGATTTTTCGAAAGAGGTAAAGAAGTAGAGTTACCATAACCGGAAACTTCTTACGCAACTTATCTATGCTTATTATTCACAGTATGGGCGGAACTATTATAGAATAGGCTTGAGGCCCACCTTTTCCAACTAGGCCTACTAGGTCCGGTGATAGAAAACGACTTCGTTTAAATTATATTTATTAGAGTAGGCCTCTATTTTCAAGCAGAGCCTGTGGGCGATGCTCAATAGGCTCACTTAACCAAAAATGTAACCCGAAAATCTTACGTAATGCAGCATTTCTCATTTATTTTCTCACTACTTATAAACATTCTTCTAGTTTTTTAAATGTTATACTATAGTGAGGTCCGTGTTATAATGGCAGTGGATGAAGATAGGATAATAGCGTTGTCGATTCTCTGCCTCAATTAATTATTTCTACACTGTCAAAAACATAAATGGCATCGTTGTGGAGCTAGAAAAGGATAGTACTACTTGATTTGTCTATTGATAGACAAGGATAGCAACACCAATGTTAATCAAATACTGCCATTATAACGTGGACCTCACTGTAGAAGAATACTGTACAATGAGTAATATTTATATTGTACAATGAGTAATATTTAGATTAAATCGAATTGTTGATTATAATACTTGAAAAGATCTTCAACTATTACAGTACAAAAAATGTTTCCTTTTATCGCAACCCCCTCTCCATTCTTCACTCCATTCTCGTTCTCCTCCCTTTCCTCATTCTGTTTCTGCTCATCCTTCTTCTTCTTCTCTTCCTCCTCCTCTCTGTTCTTCCCTTTCTCCTCCCCCGTTTTAATTTTTCATATGTCTGCTTTTTCTGCCTATATCTTCCTCCCACTACAAGGTGTAACCCAAATTTCTTCAGTAACTATACTCTACAATATCTTCCAAATTAGAATACATTTCATTTCCTAACTTATATGTGTTACTTCAAGTCAGAAGTTACATAAAATAGAGTATAGTCAAAAGTAAGACTTAGTCCAGTTACATACCTTACACTTCGATTTTAGGACGTTCCGGAACGATTTTTTTAGTGTCTTAAGTTGTGGCCACACTGAATGAACAAATGTTCGACATACATATTCGGCAAACATGTTTGTTGAGGAGCTCAGGGACAAACATTTTAAAAAGTTTGGACAATCTTTGTTTGTCAAACAAAAATTACTGTTTTTCCAAACATTTTCAGTGCTGACAGCTGTAAAACATAAAATCTGTTCTCCCCACTTACAAATAATTTGTTCGGTGACGCGTCCACACTGGCCACTGGCAAACATTGTTTGTCAAACATAATAAAATTTGCCCAAACTGTTTCAACAAACATGTTTGTCGAACATTTGTTCAGTGTGGACACGGCTTTATAAAGAACTCTAAGTTCCAGTCAATCTGATGAAATTTAAAAGGACGACAATAAATCGTTCATCTATCGATGTGTGTGTAGCTGGTTTAGGATTTTCAATGACATTGTTAGTGCTGCTATCTAGCGTCTACTATGACACACAGCTCCGACCAATCAGAAGCAAGTAGGCGCTGGAAGGTTCACGCCCATTTTACACTGTTGTGACAGGATGACGTAGTTAGTGCTGCCGTCTACCGACTGTTTCTACTACTAAATCACAAATCTTTCACCAATTACTAGTTAATACGTTCTACTACAATGTCATTCCCCATCTTGAACTTGTTGCAGAAATTCTGAATTTGTATCAAATAGAGTTAGTCTTCATTTTTTTTCAAATTTTCAATTCACTATTATTCTCATTTATACTACGTTCTTCTCATTCATCGTTCATTCCTCACTTTTTTATTGTTTTTGTTTTCATTTATCATGAACTCCCCACTCTTCCGCTTAACATTTTATTCTTATTTTGTTTTTCCCTCTTTCTTCTTTTCAACAATTTTCTCCTCATTGATCATTTTTCTGTTGCACTGTGCTCCTTTTTGTTTTCCTCCGTTCTCCATTCCTTCATCTTGAACTTCCCACTTTTCTACTTACACTTTCCTCTTCTTTTGTTTTCGTCTTCCTCTTCAGTTTCATATTCTCCTTCTCACATAAGTTTTTCTTTTACACTGTGCTCGTTCTTTCGTTTTCCTTCTTCCTCCGTTTCTTTTTTTCGTCTTTCCCTTCCTCTTCAATTTCACAATTTTCTTCTCACTCTAGTTTTTCTCTTACACTGTGCTCGTTCATTCGTTTTCCTTCTTCCTCCATATCTTTTTTCGTCTTTCCCTTCACAATTTTGACAAGTTTCACAATTTTCTTCTCACTAGTTTTTCTTTTACACTGTGCACGTTCTTTCGTTTTACTTCTTCCTCCATTTCTTCTTTTCGTCTTTCCCTTCCTCTTCAGTTACACAATCTTCTTCTCACTTTAGTTTTTCTCTTACACTGTGCTCGTTCATTCGTTTTCCTTCTTCCTCCATGTGTTTTTTTCGTCTTTCCCTTCACAATTTTCTTCTCACTTTAGTTTTTCTTTTACACCGTGCTCGTCCTTTCGTTTTCTTTCTTCCTTCATTGCTTTTCGTATTTTTTCTACATTAATCTTTTTCCTCCTTCCACATTCGTCTTTCTCTTTCTTCCTGCTCTCCA
Organism: Nilaparvata lugens; assembly: GCF_014356525.2. NCBI lineage: Eukaryota > Metazoa > Arthropoda > Insecta > Hemiptera > Delphacidae > Nilaparvata > Nilaparvata lugens. The sequence continues at coordinate 34,266,042 of NC_052513.1, read as the reverse complement.
TCCTCCTCCACACTTCCTCTCCGACAGACTCCTCCAGATGACATAACTTACTACTTCCCATATCTAGTAACCTAACTGTAGGCCTATACAACCTTACTACTAAACGAATGCTAAAATTTCAACATAGACGACTCACCGTGACAGCAATTCATTCATAATCATGACAACTTGATTCATTCATCAATGCAAACGTAGTAAGAAAATACATGTATAACCATGCATAGTTTGTGGTTGTTTTGTAGATACATTGACCTATTAAATCAAAGCTCATTCATTCACTTATATCTCCAAATTGCACTTCAAAATGACAGTTCTATTCTGGTTACATCCGAATTTGGCTTCCTGTCCTTGAAGTGTGGGTATTATGACACCTGTTTGATGTGTTATTTAGTGTCGTAACCGTAATGCATTACAAAACAGTGTGGCATATAGACTTTAAATATCTACATATTGATAACCCACTGTAAAGTGCGTTACACTGTTGAACAGCAGTATTATATACGAATCCAGTTTTCCATATTCTGTACTGTACTGCTATGGTTGAAGATCTTCCCAATTTGTAATCAATAATTCAAATTCTGTTATCTACATACTGATAACTTACTGTACAGTTTTCTTCTATAGTTAGGTCCACTGTTATAGTTGAACAGCAGTATAATATATAAATCCATTTTTCCATATTCTGTACTGCTATGGTAGAAGATCTTCCCAATTTGTAACTAGTAGTTCTGTGAACAGTAGACCTCACGCAGTATTCAAGTACCTGATTCAAACTATAGACCTTAATGGAAATACAGCAATAGACTGGCTTCTCCACACATCTGTGTAATCACTTGTCAGCTGATTTATGATGAATAATTCTATAGTCTGATTCTCACTCTAATATTGGCGTATGCAGGAGACTCCTTTTTCCTTTTATCCTTGAAATGCAAAATTTCCAAAAACCTTGTATATACGTCGACGCGCAATTAAAAAAGGAACATACATGTCAAATTTCATGAAAATCTATTACCGCGTTTCGCTGTAAATGCGCAACATATAAACATTGAAACATTTAAACATTAAGAGAAATGCCAAACCGTCGACTTGAATCTTAGACCTCACTTCGCTAGGTCAATAAATAATTCAAGCTCTGTTATCTACATATTGATAACTCACTGTACAGTATTCTTCTATAAATTCAGTTTTTCAGATTAAAATATAAATCTCAGTACCCTTTCAAATTATTTTATCACAACATGTATCGTACATTAATGCCATTTTCAAGTGATTTGAAAAGATTTTGAAAAATCACTTGAAAGTGGCATTAATGTCAGAAACATGTGATGAAATATGACAAGTCAAAATCTCTTCAAATCACTTGAAAATGGCATTAATGTAGGTCTATAGTTTCAATCAGGTACTTGTGGATCAGAATACTGCGTGAGGTCTACTGTTCACAGAACTACTAGTATAATTTTATGCATCCTTATAGGTTACTCATTATTAACCATTTATCTTCAAAATATCTGTTTTGAAAGTGCTAAAGAAACATAACCTTTTTAGGAATGATTTTTAATCAAAATTAGGGTATGAAATAGTAAAACCTGTCTTTTTATTCCCAATCATTCTATGATTTTGTGTGTATGTATTCATTGATCAATAATGAAACCAATCCACAAACGTAACACAGCGACCGATTTTAAAATACGATTCGTCATATAACTGCTGTGCCCCAAATTTCTCTCGACTACTGCCTAACAGTATGCAGAGACATTTCAATACCAAATAAAGAAGTTCATTAGTCAGGTATGTGCTCTTTTCAAATGCTAAATATTGAGCTCATGTCAGGTGTGTTTGTATATTAATACCTGTTCCCATTGTAACGCAGGTATGCGGCATGTCATAAATGAATGACATAATTAAGCCGTCTTAAAAAGTAATGAGGCTCGGCCTATGTTATTTGCCACTTGCAACTTGTGTGCAGCTTGCCTTTTGCAACATTATGTGTTATTTGTCTCCAATATTAGGTGCTACTTGCGTCTTTCAAGTTGTTGTGCAGCTTGCCACTTGCAATTTGTGTGCAACTTGCACTTTGAAACTTTATGTGCTACTTGTCTCCTATGCAACTTGACGTGCTACTTGCGTCTTTTAACATTTTGTGCAGCTTGCCACTTGCAATTTGTGTGCAACTTGCACTCTGCAACTTTATGTGCTACTCGTCTCCTGCAACTTTACGTGCTACTTGCGTCTTTAAGTGCAACTTGCCACTTTGGTTATACTTGACATGAAATATGCCTTTTATTGAATGATGCAACTTGCCCTTTGGTTATAATTGACGTGCAACATGTCTTTTACTGTATAATGCAACTTGCCCTTCATCACATGATGTAGTCTAGAATGAATTAAGCTTTCAACTTACAACTTGTGCAGCTTGCTTCTTGCAACATGACGTTAAACTTCGTATTGAAAACCCAGTATATCAATACAGAAAAATAAGTACTCAAGGAGATTCAAATCAAATCAAGTTTTATTCAATGATATCACTTACATGACAAATTCCATTTTAAAAATGATATTACAGATCATTGAATACAATATAGTTTGATTCAAAAAGATTTCAATGAAGTAATGTAGACAGTCAGTACTGGAAACATCAATAATCATATATTTGGAAAACTCTTTATTAAAAACATACAAGATATATAATTTTGTACAAAAATTAACCCAGCTGTACCTTCAAAATGAAATGGAAAAGAAATCCTTTACTAGGCGGAGTCAGGACATTCAAGACCTCTCCATGATGTACAAAATAAGTTCTGGAATACAATTATCACGAACTCTCAACAATAGTAAAGAATTGAAATGGAGCTTCAAATACTGTTCAAAGTATGAGCTTCAAATACTTGAAATGGAGCTTTTAATAAATAACGAAACTTCCACATCAGGTATATTGTTCATCAGCAGGTTCGTTCACCTTTTCTTAGCTACTCTGGTTTTCTTCGCTGCATACCTGAGAAAGAGAGAGAAAAGCTTGAGAAGAGTGCCACAAAGAGAGAAGAAGAAGAAGAGGAACTGTAATTTATAGACAGCTCTCGTTTTCAAACGCATATACCTAGACTAGATACAAATATATAGATATGTGAACAGTATAAGCCACCTGTTATCATTTCTATAGGAAAAAGTCCATTAGTGATGAGCATTGACTTATCTGGAATTCTGGTCGTAACACACCGCGTGACGTAATTTAACTTCGGTCGGATAATCGGGGTTTTCACTTTCCTTCGTGTCAACCGGTTAACTTTGACCTTTTCATGCGTCACTTTTTTCTTTCTTCATCACTTGTAACGTCTGTATCATCCTTTCTTCATTGGCTCTTTACTTTATACTTAATTATTCATTCATTATTTAGAGCACTTATTCCTTCCTCAATTTAAACAATTTATTTTATTATTTATTTTTTGTGTAGTTGAGAAATGGATATTGTGGTAATTATTCATATTGAATGAAAAAGATTAAGAAATTGTCAAAAACCACAGATTTATTGATACTTAGAAAGACCGGTTTCGGTTATCACACCATTGTCAATCTCTGATAAACTACAACTAAATACAAGAGCAGCAGAATTTATACTAGTAGGGGAGTACTGCTATTGGTCAAGGGCATGAACGCCTGCCATTGGCCCAGCTAGACAGTCTCCTCCCACTCAACGGTATGACAAAATGGCGGCTTAAGCAACAGAATCGCCTTGATAACAAAATTTACTTTCAGTACAAAATAAGAACCAAGAAAACAAGTGTGAAAGATAATAAAACAAATATGTAAATGGAAAAACTATTAACTTAGATTTTGTACTGAAAGTAAATTTTGTTATCAAGGCGATTCTGTTGCTTAAGCCGCCATTTTGTCACACTGTTGAGTGGGAGGAGACTGTCTAGCTGGGCCAATGGCAGGCGTTCATGCCCTTGACCAATAGCAGTACTCGCCTACTAGTATAAATTCTGCTGCTCTTGTATTTAGTTTTAGTTTATCAGAGATTGACAATGGTGTAATAACCGAAACCGGTCTTTCTAAGTATCAATCAATCAGTGGTTTTGACAATTTCTTAGTCTTTTTCATTCAATTAATTTTTTGCTTTTTAAAGGCAAGTTGGAAAGGCATTAAGACAAACTTCTCTGCCATTTATACTATACCAATTCTTTGTAAGTGCCCCATGACATAGTCATAATATATGATTATATTATACACAAGGCAGTAATATATAGTTGCATAGATGTTATCATATATCGTTCATTTCCATTAAATATTTAATTTTCTTAACTGAGTAAGAACAGAATCAAAAGATTGGTCAAATAAATGATTGTGTTAAGGGACCCCAAACTTCCCTAAGCTTCCATGTATTTTCATATTATATATTTCTAGATACAATTAAGATGACTACTTTTTACATAAAAATTATTTCAAATATTGCAATATTTACTCATGTAAGGAAACTACTTCACTATTCAGATTAAAATTTACTTGGGAATAATTTTTGAAGCTGTAACCTCTCTAAAACTTCCATTTCCTTGAATTCCTCGGCCTAGAAAAAGAGAGAGAAATGTATGTTTGTGTGTGAGACAGGACTTCTATTTTGTTAAATTACTCGGCGTAGAAAGAGAGTGAAGTGTGAGTGTGTGCGTGTGTGTGTGTGTGTGAGAGAGAGAGTGAGTGAGTGTGTGTGTGTGCGCGAGAGTAATAAGTGCATGCTAGTTATTATGAATAATTACCATTGAAGCATTACCAGTAATAAACCTTACACAACCTGTCTGTCTGTAGTAAATTGAAATTTTTATGAATGAACCCATTTCGTCGTGCTTTGAACTTCCCGTTATGTGAGTCTGAGTTGCACAGAACTATTCTAGAGATTTCTGTCATAAATTATGTACTGTGAGTTAATGTGATTTGCTACGCTTCAACATCTCATTTATGATTGACTGCTACAGTCACCCTTCTCCAACTTATTAATTAGTAGCAATCTACTCTTCCTAAGACTTTCTTCTTCTTCTTCTTCTTCTTCTTCTTTTTATACTCCTTCTCATCCTGCTTCTCCCCATTTTCCACCACCACCACCTCTTCCTCCTTCTCCTCCTCCTCCTCCTCCTCCTCCTGCCGCCTTTCCATCATCATCTTCTTCTCCCACCACCTCTCCATCTCCTACTTCTGCCACCTCTCCAACTTCTTCTCTTTCTCCTCATTTTTCTCCTTTTCCTGCCCCCTACTCCTTATTCTCTCTGCTTTATCTAGCTTCTTCTTCTTCTTCTCCTTCTTCTTTATCCTCTCCTTTTCGTCCTTCCCTCATTTCCCAGCTCATTCTTTTCTTCCTCCTACTTTTTGCTTTTTTTCTCCTTCCCTAGCTCCTTCTTAACCGGTTTCTTGATTTTTATGCCTTTTTCTTCTTTTTTTCTCGTTGTGTTCTTTCGTTTATCATTTTCTCTTATCGCTGTAATTTCTTTTTCTACACTTGAGTTCTCATGATTCTTATTTGAGACAGGTTCTTTTAAGAGTTTATTTACAAAGCTAGAGCTGAATAGCAGAATAGGGTCAATCTATTAATGAATTTTGTAATGAACTATTCATTATGACTAAATAATTGTCATTGACACTGATGACAAATCTGAAAAATTGTGATTGTATGAAAGTCTTGCATTTCTCTATCCTGTAATGTATACAGGTTTTTTGTATTCGTCTATGTTCAATTCTTGATTATACTCTTACAGCGATAGTTACTCAATTTATGAATAATGTCAAAAATAATTGAACAGCGTCTATTTTCAATAGAATTACCATCTAGATAGGTAAGCTGAGCATCGTGAAAGGCTACGATAATTTCCTAGATAAAATGGAGCTTAGGATGTTGAAATACTATCCATGAAAGCTCGGGTGCATTCTTGATACTGTATCAAATATCTGCATGATATTGTATCATATAGTATGATTGCGTTGCTTTTCCAATTCATGCTTATGTATCATTCTAGATTGATAATAAATCAACAGAATAAATTTCTTCTAAGGCTCTAGGATAAACTTGAAAAACACAATCCATCAACACTCGTGAAAACCGACAAAGAAACCATAGTTTTAATAGAGACAGACACAATAAATAATAAATACCAAAATCAATTACTCTATTGGAAGAAATTCCATTCTACTCTGGAATACGTTATTTTAATAAATTACCTGCAGCCCTCAGAAATCTAGATTCAATAAAGAAATTAAAACTAACAGTTTGAAAAATGCTAGTAGAGAAAGCTCTATACTCTGCTGCCGAATTTTAATTTGTGAAAAGGGGCTGTAGAGTGTAACTTAACTTTTTGTGACTTTCATTTCCATGTGAACTTGATGAGATACATCATAGAGTGTATTTATTTATTTTACTTTCAAGAAGTTAGAACTAAGTCTTTTAAATATAATTTTGTTCTAGTATTGACATGTCTCCAGTCAAATGAGTGTTTCTCAAAAATTGATGTAATGTGACGATAAATAAATGAAATGAATGAAGTAATAAAAGAACACACTTTTAAAACATTTTTCGCCACACTGCACAGAAAGCAGCTGTTTTCCAGTCCCTACTTAGATCTGAAAGACATTGTTTGCAGACGACTCTCGTCTGACGTCAGAACAGGTTTCTTTCCGGCCTAGGCCGGAAAGAGTACCCTTTCCAGCCGCTAACATGGAACTAAGAAAGGTGATCAAAAAACCTTCCATTATTTGTGTTCATTATTCAGTAATTAAAACATTTATAATAATATCATCTTATTGTCATTTGAAAGAATAAAAAAGTATAAACTCAACCTCCCACATAATTGAACATAATCTTTTAGGTTATTTACACAAATCAGAATGAAAAATAAAAATACTTGGACAATTTCCTGATATTCAGATTACCTCAGATTTGCTAGAGCTATGACCTTCCACTTCTGCTTTCGGAAGTGCTTAGTAAACAATTATTATTATTTTATATATATTGTTTATTTTTGTGTGTGGCGAAAAATAGCGTTCGCACCACGGGCAAAAATGTTTTTCCGGTTCTCAATCTTTTCTGAAAGATTGAAAACCGATTTCGAGACGGAAAAATCTCATTTTCTGCTCTAGGTGCGAAATATACTATAGGAGTACTCTTGTAAAAGTGAACAAAGTGAATCATAAAATCTAGTCAACACAATAATATTGTCATCCTATAACATCATTGATAACTCAATATCATGTCTCAACAAGATAAAATATGAATATCATCTGCTTATGCTCGAAACTCTTCCTCAAGTTCATTAAAATAGTGTCAAGCTAGAAGGAAGTAAATTGACACTGTCTCGAAAATAAGAAATGGGAGCTAGTCTTTAAAGCAGTGAATCACTACAGTGTAATTCTTCACCCTTCAACAAAGGAAATGGAAATAATTTTGTAGGGCTTTTTTCGGCCTGGTTATATTTAGACTATTACTTGCAAGGCAGACAAGCGATGTGAACGTGTAATTGGAAATGCAAGGGAAAAGTGAGAGAAAAGAAGAAGAAGATAGAAAACAAGGAGTAGAAGGAGAAGGAAGGTGTAAGGATGAGGAAGCAAGGCAAGAGTTGGAAGGAGGAGATGAAGGAGAAGAAGTGGAGGAGGAGGAGGAGGAGGAGGAGGAGGAGGAGAAGAAGAAGAAGAAGAAGAAGAAGAGAAGAAGAAGAAGAAGAAGAAGATAGAAAACGAGGAAAAGAAGGAGGTGTGAGGAAGGAGAAAAAGAAGAAGAAGAAGAAGAAGAAGAGGAAGAAGAAGAAGGTGTGAGGAGGGAGAAAAAGAAGAAGAAGAAGAAGAAAAGAAGAAGGAAAAGATGACGAAAGATGACGAGGAAGCAAGATTTAGAAGAAGGAAATGGTGAAAAAGAAGTGGAGGAGGGAAAAGAAGAAGAAGAAGTAGAGAGACGTTACGAAGAGGAGAAAGAGAGGTAGAATGAGAAAAAGAGGACAGAGGAGTGTAGTGAGAAGAAGAAGTGAAGAAGGAGACGATGAGGATGATGGATAAGGAATTTGAAGAGGGGAAGGAAAATAAATAGAAGATGGTGAAGATGGTGAAGATGGTCTTTTAGAGAGTCTTCAAATATTCAGGAATTCCTTATAATAATTAATACAAAAAACAGAATGACAATTTATAAAAATATATTTTCATATAAATTTTATTTTTATATATTTGCCCTATATATCATTGTACAATTTATAAGGATTTAGAAATTCTTATCTCCATCGTAATCTCACTCGTAATCCTGTTACAGAAGTTTTCGAATTTCTTTTGAAGTGCTCTTTTACTTTTGTATTACGATAGAATATGAATGGAGAAGTGAGACTAGATTCTGGATGAAGAAGCAAACCAGGGGTTATGTAAACAATAATACCTTGATAGAAAAATTTGATTTAACTGTATAAATCTAACAATAATTAAATCTCAATCTCTATTTTACGGTATTATTCATGTATTGGAAAGACTTCAATAGGAAGGGGATTGAGTGATTGATTTTTTGTAGTGGAAGACTGACTGATTTCTTAGTCATGAATACGCCCCCGAGCCCTTCAATATTATACAGTAGAAAACCATCATACATAAATCTTGAAATTGGATATAATAGATTGGATGTATTTCAGCGATAAATTTCATCAAAGATGTAGTAAATTAGTGTAAGGAAGGGAGGGATCAGTACATCCGATCTCTATCGATACTTGAGATCTTCTCCGATAAATCGAATTGGAAAATATATTCAAATACAATATTGAAGAATCGGTGTGCTGTAGACTGTCGAGTTGAATAGACTGTACAGTAGTTTATGTTTAAACCACAGAGAATATATATAATGTATTTTATCTCTGGCTTAAATAATCGATTCAAATGATGTACAATAGTAGAGTGAGGTCCACGTTATAATGGCAGTGTTTGATTAGCAATGGTATTGCTAGATCCTTGTCTATTATTCAACAAAGCGGTTAGCGCTATCTCTTTCTCGCTTTGCTCTATTGCCAGATCGTCTTTCAACAATGTAGAATTAACTATTAATTGACAAAATTAAATTATGAAAATTCAGTATGCAACTATTGAAAAACATAATTTGTTGCTTAATAAAATATAATTTATTATTTTAAACGAGAATGTACAGTTACATTAATAAATCTGTATCAGCTACCATCTATAGAAGGCATTGACAAGACAGAGGATCAGCAACGTTTTTCTTCACTGCCATTATAACGTGGACCCCACTATAGATATATCGATATATCCCACACATTCAAAGTGAAGAGAATCTTTGTAGATTGAATAGTAGATGAAACTATCGATACATCGATAAACATTGTATGGTTGTAGATTTGTCGATAAATCGTTTACAATCAAATTGACAAGCGTATAGATCACAGATCTCAGCCACCAAACAAAATACTGTACATCTTGTGTTAGGATTTAATGTTACCTCGTCAAGACTTGTATGGTATACAGAAATTTATATAAATGAATATGTATAGTATACATGCAGGAATTGTAGTATTTATATACGTATAATGTAGTGATACTCACTACCAACTGTCTGCTTTCCTTATACTAGTAGTTCTGTGAACAGTAGACCTCACGCAGTATTCTCATCCACAAGTACCTGATTGAAACTATAGACCTTATGGAAATACAGCAATAGACTGGCTTCTCCACACATCTGTGTAATCACTTGTCAGCTGATTTATGATGAATAATTCTATAGTCTGATTTTTACTCTAATATAGGCGTATGAAGGAGGCTCCTTTTTCCTCTCATATTATCCTTGAAATGCAAAATTTCCAAAAACCTTGTATATACGTCGACGCGCAATTAAAAAAGGAACATACCTGTCAAATTTTATGAAAATCTATTACCGCGTTTCGCCGTAAATGCGCAACATATAAACATTTAAACATTAAGAGAAATGCCAAACCGTCGACTTGAATCTTAGACCTCACTCCGCTCGGTCAATTATTACACCAATGCTACCCATTCAACCTATGCTGACAGTCTAAAGTGAATCACCCAACAGAAATTTAGCATTGATTTGTTGGAGAGCTGTAATATACTTGTAACATAGTTCGTGTAAATTATTGTAGTGTAACATACTAAAACAATATCTTCAGTATAACAGGTACTATTAACAGGGTGATTTTGTTACTATATAACTACGAACCTCCATTATCAGACGTTGAGACGTCTTATCTGCATGTGACGATATAAGGGATACAATATGTTGTCTGCAAGTTGTATCATATACTGTAATAGGTATTTATCCCACTCATCCTGGCACTATTAGGCACACACGTGTGTTGTACATGAGTAAGCTGCCTTTATACATGTGTATATGGGGCTGTGGAACATGCATGTGTTGAATTGCTGCTAACGTATTACCTCCTTCACATACTATGTACAAGTTTCAAATACTGAATATAAGTATAATAAAGTTGATAGGTATAATGTGGGTATAATACTGAATATAGATAGGTATTGTCACGGCATATTTCCCAATAAAAATAGAAACAACCTAAATCAAAAGAATTTTGAAAGTAGGCGCCAATCTCTGAGTTCATTATCTCCTATTTCCGATAACAGAGAGCGCTCCTTCCATACAGCTGATAGATTGATCAGCCAAAAACAAAAATATTCTACAGATGATAATATTTTCCAAATTATTAAAACAGTAAAGTAATTCGAAATGAAATAAAATATCAAATTCCATTCACCACCTATCCTATGTCCTTCCTTAATTTGGCAATTGAGTGTGACGTCACATCTCGGAAGTGCGGTGAAGAAAAAATCTTATCGTTTGTCGGGTGTGTGTCGGATCGTGCCGTATGATGATGTGCTGAGAACTGAACGTGCTTCATATGTGAAGGAGAGATAACACATATAAATATGTCGCTGTCGTATCGTGTCGACCGGTTTTATGAGGACTATATATATCGGTGAGTTGATCAAATATATTGCCAAACTTTCCTGCATATTCCACCACATGTGTAACTTAGGCCTATTAATTGATTGAGTTATTCGGAGCAATTACGAAATACAATGAACCTTTTAAAATATAAAAATATGGAACTAATTTAAATTTATTCAATAAAAATAGGCCAAAGTAGTAGTGGATATTTCTAAATTGGGATTACAAAATAATTATAAACCCCAACAGTATCTATCTAGGTACCTATACTGAATATATATATATATATATATATATATATAATGTGAAGTTGTGAATTGTAAACCCTTCACAGATAATACGATGTTTCTGATATTTATAAGAGCAGTCTCTAAATTCCCTCTTTTGCGAATAAATTCACAAAAAATTAAGGCCGTCCGGCTCGCAAAATTACTGGGTTCAAACCTCAGCTCTAGCTCAGTGGTAGAAACATGAATTTTATAAATACAAATAATCACCATAAGGTTCAAGGACCGGTGATTGATAATTCTTACCGCTGCTTCTATGAAGTTCTTGAAGAATACCAGTAAGGAAATTAAAAGAATATTTGATGACTGATTATCAGTAACCATGTACCACTAGAGAATAATTTTTATATATATATATAGGTATAAAGTTGATGGAACCTCACAGAAGTGGTTCTATTGAGAAATGGGATAACGTTCTATCAATCGGTCATTATCTAGGTTCTAGGGTTTCTTCTTCTTAGCGTCCTTCTCATTCTTTCTTTCTCCTTTATTCATTCATTTCATATTTTCCCTTTTATCTCGTTATTCTTGTTCTCATCCTCTCGTTCTTCTTCTCTATTTCCTATCCACCTTCAGCTCTGAGAAATATAAATCTGTAAGGAGCTATAATGGTGCACTTGTGATGACGTTATGGGGTGTTTATGGAACTTGTAATATAGTTCGTGTAAATTATTGTAGTGTAACATACTATAACAATATTTTCAGTGTAACAGGTACTATTAACAGGGTACTTTTGTTACTATATATCTATTAGCTATCTACTCATTTCATGCCGTGCGTTATAAAAACTTGGACAATTGAAAGAATTGACATATTGCACAGAGAATTAATATATCATGTATGGAAAATTAATCATGGTTGTTTTATTCATTCTCTTAAATTTTGAAGACTCCTGATTTCTACAGCATTTAACTGTAAAGTCAGTTTATTTCAACTCGGATACAATATTTTCAGTATAACAGGGTTATTTTGTTACTATATATTTTTTAGATATCTACTCATTTCATGGCGTGCATTATAAAAACTTGGACAATTCAAAGAATTAAGATATTGCACAGAGAATTAATATATCAGGTACGGAAAACTAACCATGGCTCTTATTTTGTTTTATTAATTCTCTAAAATTTTGAAGACTCCTGATTTCTACAGCATTTAACTGGAAATTCCGAAGTCAGTTGATTTTAACTAGGAATGAAGCATTATTGAAACGATATTTGAAAACAAGGAAATCCTCAATATAAAATTGATGTCAAATTTTTCACGGTATATGGAAGAAGATTTATCTAAATACCTTTTTATCTAAATACCGTGAGATTTTTAAAATGCAGGATCCAATCTTTAATCATAACTCACAAGTAGCTAAGCTTATGTCTTTTTAAGGATTTATTTGGAATCCTGTAGGAAATCCGCTATTTTCTTGAATGTTAATTGTGGAATCACGATTTATTTACTTTGTTATGTATTCAAAGATTTAGGATAATAAATAATTGGCATTTCGTAATAAGGAAGCAGATTATTTACTCATATTTTTATCCTTCATCGTCATCTTCGCCTTTTTTTGCAAATAATATAAAAGGAAGGAACATGAATTCGTACTTTTAAGGCAGACTATTGATACATGAATTATGTTTCTGATCAAGGTCGTATGCTTCTTTATTAGTGGAGTCAAATAAGGATTGAAAGGCATGAGAAATGCGTTGCTATTGATATAGTCTGGCCCATAGAATTTGCTGAACGTGTCCCATTATGAAATTCTCTTCACAAAAGGAGAAAAATTTCCGTGTGTCAAAAATATTGGAAAAGGAGGTTTATGATTGGATAATATTCTTTATTTGTACAGTCCGACCTTGATGCTGTAATAATCAAGCTAGATATAACTGACGCTCTCTCGGTATGCCTGTTGTTTTGGTGACCGCTTGTGATCATCTACGTTAATTAGTTATGAAAGTCTATCACAAAACGCAATAAATGAATAGAATAAACTAGTTATTATATATAATGAAAAAATCAAGTAGCCCTGTAGAAATAAATGTAAAATATAGAACACAAAAACTTGAAAAAATGCATCTGCATCAGAGCAGAAATTCATTGGAAAGCAGGGGTTAAAGATCCCCTATGAACTCGAAAAACTATGAAACTATATTAACTCTATCAAGAGAATTCTATTAACTTTATACAAGGACCTTAAGTACAGGACTCTCTGCCTTATCTACCCAAATTGCATTATAAAGAATAGCGGCTTCAGCAAACAAGATTATCACATCAGCTCAGTAAAACTCGGTGTAGGTTACAACACACGGTTACCTCTCTTTCTTTCTCTTACTCGTCGTAAATTAATTTAATAATTGGATATTATTGTCATTTATTGTGAATCAATGAATAAACTAGCATTATATTGTTATTTTTATAAATAAATCTATCCTTTCCTTCTCTCTCTTCTCTTTCTCTCTCTCTCTCTCTCTCTCTCTCCCGATCTCTTCTCTATCTTGATGGGTGTCCAAGGGTACGGGGGAAAAGAGGAATAGGGCTAATTCTAAGGTATGTGAAGAGAAATCAAGGGAGAAAATGTAAAAACTCTTGGGGAAAACAAGGCCTCGAGTGAAGAAGAGTATGACGATAAGTTGAGTCGAACATTGAAGATTAAAATGTAGATTGAAGAAGAGTTTCGATGATTAATAGAGGGTATAAGAAGGATGTGATATCGGAAAACCTAAAATAAATATCGTAATATGAGAAAACAATGATCTTTGTCAATTATTAGAAAAATAAAATGCAGTCGGGGAAAGATGAACGTGTGAAGGTGGAGAGAAAGACCAAAAATGGTCTTTGAAACCAATAAATCGAAGAATTTCCGTGAAAATTTAGGAAATATATAAGAGAATGTTTTCAAAAATTTTGGTACAGAAGAAGAATGATGAGAAAGAAGAATTATAGGGAACTATTGTGCGGTTCTCTTCTATTTGTCAGCTTTGTTAGAATGGGAACCATTGATGTCAATCATAAAGGATGCTGACAGTTTCAAGTGAATCTTACTATAGCCAATCATAATCACTTTACTACCGTTTCCGCTTTCCTACGCGCATGCGCGCTTCACCGCTTTGGGCTGTTTGTAAATATTCGACATGATTTTTATCCTTTTTTCAATCACAGATCTTCTCTCACTCACTCTCTCTCTCTCTATTCTCATAGATGCACTTCCTTTCTTCCTAATTTTCTCTCTCTTTCAGTTTATTTTTAGCTTATAAATACCGTAAATCGAATGGGTCATCGGCTTTTCCACTTCTACTTGGGCCTCATAAAATTTACCGTAAATTTTACACACATTATATGTGTGTTATACCTATATATAGGCTGGCTACCGCACTATATATTGGACAAATATTGCTGGAGTTTTACTTACCAATACTTGAAAATATTTAGATAAATGATTTGTTATCTATTGAATTGAGATTCTAAATAATATGCTAAGAATATTAGACTTGCAATATTTAACTGCAAATACTGTATAGACAATACTGAGAGAATATAACTAAAAGAAGAAATAGTTCGAAAATAGTCTAGCTGGGAAAAGCTCTGTCAACACAAAGTTATGAGCTGAAAATTCAGTTCCAGGTGGTTCGTAACCCACCTAGAACTAGAGTGTAGGTCCATTCATCTTCCACTACCGTGGCAATATGTGTGTCATGATATGTTTAACCATGCTACATGTCAATATAAACATCATCAATTCTACATCTCAATTCTAGAGCCTAGAAGAAAATGATAGGGTGGAAGGGAGGATGATTTGGAAGGAAAAGAAGGGAAGACATAATGAGATCTTGCTCAACGGAATGTGAAAGGAGAGGGATGAAAGATAAAAAGTGGAAAATGATTGGAAGAAAAAGAGGGAGGATGAATAGAAAACGAAGAGAAAGAAAGGAAATTTGCTCTAAATTTGCAAAATGTGGAAGAAACATTGTGTAACAAGAGAAAGAAGATATAAAATATGAGAAAGGATATCACGAATAATGTACAGGATAAGGATAGATAAACCATGATTTAAAAAAATTATGTTTAATTTGAAAGGAAATACGAAGATTTGAGTACTGCTGTACTAAATTTGCAGGAACAGTGTGTAAGGAGAAAAATTATTATGAATTTTAAGGAATGATCAGAAAATAAGGAAGGAAGGGAATACAAGGAATGCAAAGATACAAACGATAACACAACAGTAGAATGTGTGAGAAATAGAGTATAAAAAAAGAGAAAAAAACTATTCAAAAAAGTGAATATAGGTTTGAGGGAGGAGGGTAGGAGAAAACAAGTTGTAAGGTTTCATTTGTAAAGAATGCGATTGAGCGAGAAAGAGAGAAAGAATGCAGAAGCCGAATATTGATCAATAAGACGAGGTGAACGAACCTGATGACAGCTGGGAAGAAGAAGAGGAAGAATACGAAAGGAAGGAAGAGGAGGAGTAGGAGGCGGAGGAGGAGAAGAAGGAAGCCAGTTTAGGCCTCGAAGAAAGTTGTAAGAAAAAATGTTTCACCTCGCAACTTGGTTCACATGACATCATATCCCAGAGTAAAGTCTGATTTTTTCAAGCTTGTTATGCCACTACATTCAAAAAGAATGCTTCAAATTCACAATAATTCAATAATTTTGGATTTCAATCATTTTTTACAACAATGATAAGTTTGTTGTACTGTAATGTATTTGAATACATTTTATACGTATAATGATTGTTTGTTTGTTTCCAATTGCTCCCTATAGTGTGGTCCACGTTATAATGGCAGTGGAAAAAGATAGAAGAATAGTGATGTCGATTCTCTGCATGCGCGCTTCACCGCTTGGGCTGTTTGTAAATATTCGACATGATTTTTATCCTTTTTTCAATCACAGATCTTCTCTCACTCACTCTCTCTCTCTCTATTCTCATAGATGCACTTCCTTTCTTCCTAATTTTCTCTCTCTTTCAGTTTATTTTTAGCTTATAAATACCATAAATCGAATGGGTCATCGGCTTTTCCACTTCTACTTGGGCCTCATAAAATTTACCGTAAATTTTACACACATTATTTGTGTGTTATACCTATATATAGGCTGGCTACCGCACTATATATTGGACATTTAAATTGCTGGAGTTTTACTTACCAATACTTGAAAATATTTAGATAAATGATTTGTTATCTATTGAATTGAGATTCTAAATAATATGCTAAGAATATTAGACTTGCAATATTTAACTGCAAATACTGTATAGACAATACTGAGAGAATATAACTAAAAGAAGAAATAGTTCGAAAATAGTCTAGCTGGGAAAAGCTCTGTCAACACAAAGTTATGAGCTGAAAATTCAGTTCCAGGTGGTTCGTAACCCACCTAAAACTAGAGTGTAGGTCCATTCATCTTCCACTACCGTGGCAATATGTGTGTCATGATATATGTCATGATATGTGTAACCATGCTACATGTCAATATAAAAACTTCTCAATTCTAGAGCCTAGAAGAAAATGATAGGGTGAAAGGGAGGATGATTTGGAAGGAAAAGAAGGGAAGACATAATGAGATCTTGCTCAACGGAATGTGAAAGGAGAGGGATGAAAGATAAAAAGTGGAAAATGATTGGAAGAAAAAGAGGGAGGATGAATAGAAAACGAAGAGAAAAAAAGGAATTTGCTCTAAATTTGCAAAATGTGGAAGAAACATTGTGTAACAAGAGAAAGAAGATATAAAATATGAGAAAGGATATCACGAATAATGTACAGGATAAGGATAGATAAACCATGATTTAAAAAAATTATGTTTAATTTGAAAGGAAACACGAAGATTTGAGTTTGTATACTGCTGTTCTAAATTTGCAGGAACAGAGTGTAAGGAGAAAAGTTATGAAATTAAGAAATGATCAGAAAATAAGGAAGGAAGGGAATACAAGGAATGCAAAGATACAAACGATAACACAACAGTAGAATGTGTGAGAAATAGAGTATAAAAAAAGAGAAAAAAATTATTCAAAAAAGTGAATATAGGTTTGAGGGAGGAGGGTAGGAGAAAACAAGTTGTAAGGTTTCATTTGTAAAGAATGCGATTGAGCGAGAAAGAGAGAAAGAATGCAGAAGCCGAATATTGATCAATAAGACGAGGTGAACGAACCTGATGACAGCTGGGAAGAAGAAGAGGAAGAATACGAAAGGAAGGAAGAGGAGGAGTAGGAGGCGGAGGAGAAGGAAGCCAGTTTAGGCCTCGAAGAAAGTTGTAAGAAAAAATGTTTCACCTCGCAACTTGGTTCACATGACATCATATCCCAGAGTAAAGTCTGATTTTTTTCAAGCTATGTTATGCCATTACATTCTGAAAGAATGCTTCAAATTTACAATTCAATAATTTTGGATTTTAATAATTTTTTACAACAATAAGTTTGTTGTACTGTAATGTATTTGAATACATTTTATACGTATAATGATTGTTTGTTTGTTTCCAATTGCTCCCTATAGTGTGGTCCACGTTATAATGGCAGTGGAAAAAGATAGAAGAATAGTGATGTCGATTCTCTGCATTAATTAATTATATTCTTCACTGTCGAAAACATAATTGTCATCGTTGTGGACCTAGAAAAGGATAGTACCATCGGCTTTGTCGAATGATAGACAAGGATAGCAAAACCAAAGTTGAACAAATACTGTCATTATAACGTGGACCTCACTATAGAGACTCTTATCAGAGTATAATAATAATAATAATAATAATAATTCAAAAAATCTTTATTGACATCAACCACAACAACAAAAAAATATATAATAACTTGATAAATTTTATACAGCAATGGCCTTCAGGCCGTCTGCCAGGAGTTGACTACTATTAGATTCTACAAAAATAATTAATTATGTAATTAAGTCAGGAGAAAGATTGCATTATCAAGTGTTGAACTCCTTATCTTACCTGAACTCTTATCAGAGTATAGGAATTGTCAGAATGAACAATCAGAGTTATTATCAGAGTATAGGAATTGATGTACAATGAACAGATTTCTGAGAGTCGGTAATACCTTTGATGCCCAAAAACGACTCAAAAAGTATGAAAGACATTTCAGTTCACTTCTAAAGTTATTTTTGAAGAAAAGTGCAAGGGTGGTTTTCATCCAATGTTGAATAAATACTTTCAGGCCTACTTTCAATATACTACGAAATTAACTCTGTACATACAAAACACAAAGAGCTTTGTAAATTCTCTTGTATGTATGCATTCAGGTAAATGAATTTAAAAATACTTTAAATGGAAGAGCATGTAGTATATTTTTAATAAAGTACTGTTGTAGCTTACTTGAAAAGATCATTCTTCAGTGAATTCTCTCATGTTGTTTTTCATTTTGGTTATGGTAAATCCAAAATAGATAACTACAGTATGTTGTTCTTAGACTGCAAATCCCCGGTGTATATTGTATACCCATCTTTATACCAGAATCAATTACCGTAGCCTACATATTACTTTCCTTGCCACGTTACCATAGGTAAGTAAAGTATTGCTTTCCGAAAAAAATTAAGGTACCCCAATTTCTAAATTTCTATACGTTTCAAGGCTAAAATGGAGGAAATGTTGACAAAAACAGGGTTTTTTGCGATTTTCTCAAAAACGGCTCCAACGATTTTGATTAAATTCATACCTAAAATAGTTATTGATAAGCTGTATCAACTGCCACAAGTCCCATATCTGTAAAAATTTCAGGAGCTCCGCCCCATCTATGCAAAGTTTGATTTTAGATTCCCAATTATCAGGCTTCAGATACAATTTAAACAAAAACATTTTGAGTGGAAAAGATTGAGCATGAAAAACTCTACAATTAATGCTCAGCAACATTTTCACCTAAAATTGAAAATAAGCTCGAAATTCGAGAAAATGTGATTATCCAATTGCAAACTGTTGGTAACTGTTGATTCTATTAAATCATTCACTATGGAGAGATAGCAGACCTCGTATGTCTCCAGCGTTATTGTCCTGTCACCAGCTGGCTCAGATCTTTGTTTATAAGTAGAATGCTCATTATTTCGATTAGAAAATTGAATTCAGTTTAGTTCTATACTGAGCGTTTTTACGCAATCAATTTTCTAATCGAAATAATGAGCATTTTGTATTGAAATACAGTATTTTTGTCGTTTCAATACGAAAATATGTACGGTAATTGATTGTTTCATACTGTTTTTGATGAGAAGAAATTTTACCAGAAAAAGATGGGTTTTCCTACCTCCAATAGTCGTCATTCCGGAATCAATCAATGTTTATCCGCTGATTAAAATAATAACGATGATACGTAATTTTCTTCAAGTCTACAACCTCATACCGGATCTAGTTGGGAAAAAATGGGCCTTCTTTATTCTGTTGCGATTTCTGATATTATTACCCGCCTACACACATCCAATTTCTCCCTATAACAAAGACAACAATGTGGCCATGAATAATTTCATCAATTATGCATGTGGTTCATATCAGATCACTTTTGTCTTGTAGTGCATTGATTTCAATCGATGTTGGATGGAATTATCATAATACGTGTTCACCAAACCTAACAACTGTATAATGATGAGATCGATGATTCTGAAATGAATTTCATGATACTTTCTTCTTCTTCTTCCCTTTCACTCATCCTTCCCTCCTCTTTCTCCTTTACCTTATCCCCTCCTACTTCTCCTTTACATCCTCCTCATTCTCCTTCTCATCACCCTTCATCACCTCCTCCTCCTCCTCCTCCTCCTCCTCCTCCTCCTCCTCCTCCTCCTCCTCCTCCTCCTCCCCCTCCCCCTCCTCCTCCCCCTCCTCCACCGTCTCCGCCTCCTCCTCATCCTCCTCCTCCTCCTCTTCTCCTTCTCCTACTACTCCTCCTCCTCCTCCTCCTTGTTATATTTATTTTTCTCGTCCTTCTTCTCCTCCTCCTCCTACCACTCTTTGTCCTCCTTGTTTTTTCTCTTTTTCTTTTTCTACACCTTCTCCTCCTCCTCCTCCTCCTTGTTTTTTTCCTTCTCCTTCTCATTCTCTTTTGTATCTTCATGAAGCAGATAGATACTCTCATCATGCACAAGTCTGTTGCATTGATTATAAGTTCAAGTCCATCAATAATGATTTCAATAGCAAGGGCGAAACAATAATCAATAATTCAATTGAATTGCAATCTCATACGAGATTCGCTCGCTTGTTTGGTCTAATTACCAGTATTCTCCACTGTAGTACTTTGAATTGAATCGAATAATAACCTTTATTAAGGCAACATACACGTATACTATAAGTATACGTATAATATACGAATATAAGTATGCGTATATGTGAACGAATATAATGTTAACATACTCGTACAGTGGTGTACTCCACCTTCATCTTTAATTTCCTACCTTGCTCTTTCTGATCTTCCCTCTTTCTCTCCTGAGTATTCATTTGTCTTCTTCTCTTTTTCCTTTCTTTTTTCCATCCTTCTTCTACTGTATCATCAGAAAGTAATCAATCATTCTCACCCACAAGGTCATAAAGGATTATTGCTCTCTCTCTTACATACAGTACTGTCAATGTCAATAGAAAAACCTCATTTTGTAATTTTATGAGATTCATTCCAATCTGTCAGCATTAGTTGAATTGGAAGCATTTTATCATAAGGAGTGCTGACAATAATTTGAAGAGAATCTCATTACAGTTAAGTAGAGGTATCCAACTTATATCTAATTTATAGGATTACTGGCTACAATAATTCCAGTTTTAATCTTAGAGTATTCAGTATGATGTATAATAATGTTTCATTATCTTCCCTTTGTCGGTGTTTAAATTTGTAGTTATTTGTACTTGATAAATTAGTTATTTGTTATTTGATTGATTATTTGTACTTGTAGTTATTTGTTTAATTTTCTCCTTCAATATTGCATTATTTTGCTTCATTCCATACTTTTTGCTTCATTCCATACTGTGGAAGGGTTTTAATTTGTAGTTATATAGTATATACTATATACTTTATACTTTTCTATATACTTTCGGTTCTTTTTCAAAATTATTTCTTTAATATATGAATCTTCTCTATTCAAGTGATAATAATGTGAAATATCTGTTCTATTTTTTGTTTTGAAGCATCTAAATTTGAAAATTTACTTTGTGAACATATTAGTGGTCTGAAAATTTTGCGAAGTGAAGAGCTACAAGACTTAACCTATTTCGGACTATGTGTAACCATATCTAAATTGGGGAGAGGATTAGCACAAGGTTACCTTATTTTTCCTCTCCCTATCATTTATATGATGTATACTTATTATATCAATCAATAAAGAATAAAGAATGAAGAATATCGTATATAGTATATTGTATTTGTTTTCTTCCTCAATATTGCATTATTTGGCTTCATTCCATACTTTAAGACGGATTCCTACTTATCAGTAGCCTACTGTATCTGAGGCAGTGACCGCTACAGTGAAAATATAATTCCCATAAGATTTACAGGGACTATTCCCACTGAGCCTGGCTGAGCGACCATGAAAAACCCCATTAAAACTTATGAAAATAATATTCTGACTGTAATCAGACATGTATAATACGAAATAATAATAACGATGTAATATAATTATACAAATATAACAGTAGTGTAGCCAGGATTCTAAAATGGGAGGGGGGGTGGTTGATAAAAACTTTTGGGTTTCCTATAGA
This sequence comes from Nilaparvata lugens, assembly GCF_014356525.2. Lineage (NCBI taxonomy): Eukaryota > Metazoa > Arthropoda > Insecta > Hemiptera > Delphacidae > Nilaparvata > Nilaparvata lugens. The sequence goes on along the minus strand of NC_052513.1, from coordinate 34,244,181 downwards.
CCTTTATCTAGTGTAATTTGATGAGAGAGGGAGGGTGTTACCTTTGATATTTGGGCCTCCTAATTAATGGTCTTTATTATTCATATTTATTTATCTACTTATTTATTATTATTGATATAGAAAATTATCTTTTCTATATGCTGTAAGTAACTCACTACAGTATATTAAAAAAGGGTATATTCTGACTGTAATCAGACACGTGTAATACGAGAATAATAACGATTTAATATAATTATACAAATATAACAGTAGTGTAGCATAGCATAGTATATGCATAGCAAATTCATTATTAGTTTTGAGTATTCAATTGTTTGTAAATTTGTCATTTCGATATTTTGTGAAAGTCTCTTAATAATTAAAAGAAAATGATATTTTTTGAAATAATATTGATTTTATTCTTCCTTCCTCAATATTGAATCTCTACTCTCAATTTCATGCAACAGTTCAATAAATAATAAAAAAAAAAATTCAATAAATAACAATACTAACATAGGTTATTAAATAAATGATTGAACGATTGTTAACCAATCATAAAGAAAAACTACAAAACTAGATCACCATTATTTATCATTCATTCAAATGATCTAAATCACGATTCAACAGTAGCAATCGACATGTTTATGGGACTATTTAATTATTTCACTCGTTCTACAAGATCATTTTAATTGGCCCATAAACGTTACACCTAGGTCATAAATTCAGGTAGCCATAAATATATCCATTTAACGATATTGATAAAACGTCGGAAATTCAAACTGACCTGGAAGAAGCAATCAATATTATATTCTAAAAGTGTTGTTGTTATTGATTGCAAAGCCAAGGTCGTTATTAAAAGCATTCACTTGTACAAGTCTCAAAAATGATGTCTCGCCTTTTTTGATGTCTTGATAATGAAAATAAAACAGGAAAAGTGTGATACAATCTCAAAGCCAAGCCCTTAACAGTGAGATAATAACCCACATCTATTAATTTGAATATGCAAATTGTATTTATCATAGAAAGTTGATGCTTTTCTCAGTGTTTCAAGACTTGTTTTTCGGGAGGTGTGTACATATATACTTTTAAAAATGCATGTAATTATACATGTGTATGTGATATTTGTGAAATTCAATGTCGGCTGCAAGCTGAAAATAATAATTAATGAGTGTAAACCTTGCGAGCTCTAAATAAGGACATCATAAAGTCTGCCTGTCTGTATTACTGTTATAACTTGCCAGACATTTGAAGTCTATTTAATGATATAACGGAAATTTATAGCGTATGTTCTCAAGTGCTAGAAGAATGATGATTCAAGTTTGTAATTAATGTTCGTTATTCCCACTTAATAATATTTTGTGTAAATGCATTCCGCTGTCCTTTATGGATAAAAGTGTAAACTTATATTTGCAATTCACCCACTTTAGTGTAAATGCGTCACTTGAATTGAAATTAATTAAAGTTCAAATTGACTATAAAGCCTCCAGTATAGTGTCTTCTGAAAACCTTATCTCATATAAGGTTAAGTCATTGGATACAGCTTTGAATTTTATTATCCCAAGTGTATTTTAGATACTTAGGTATGTTATTCAAGAACTAGTAATTACATTAACTGACTAACTGTATTAAGAATTTTTTATATTTCTAATGAAAAACACTTTTTACTGAATGCAGTAACTAACAAGATATAGTTGATCTTAAAGCTTGAACTCGAATTAGGAAAATGAACCAAAGTTCAACAAATAAAGTCACAGTAAATTATAAATTTGGATAAATCCGTATTAAAAACCCATATAAAAACGTCGGAAATTCAAACTGACCTGGAAGAAGCAATCAATATATATTCTAAAAGTGTTGTTGTTATTGATTGCAAAGCCAAGGCCGTTATTAAAAGCATTCACTTGTACAAGTCTCAAAAATGATGTCTCGCCTTTTTTGATGTCTTGATAATGAAAATAAAACAGGAAAAGTGTGATACAATCTCAAAGCCAAGCCCTTAACAGTGAGATAATAACCCACATCTATTAATTTGAATATGCAAATTGTATTTATCATAGAAAGTTGATGCTTTTCTCAGTGTTTCAAGACTTGTTTTTCGGGAGGTGTGTACATATATACTTTTCAAAATGCATGTAATTATACATGTGTATGTGATATTTGTGAAATTCAATGTCGGCTGCAAGCTGAAAATAATAATTAATGAGTGTAAACCTTGCGAGCTCTAAATAAGGACATCATAAAGTCTGCCTGTCTGTATTACTGTTATAACTTGCCAGACATTTGAAGTCTATTTAATGATATAACGGAAATTTATAGCGTATGTTCTCAAGTGCTAGAAGATGATTCAAGTTTGTAATTAATGTTCGTTATTCCCACTTAATTATATTTTGTGTAAATGCATTCCGCTGTCTTTTATGGATGAAAAGTGTAAACTTATATTTGCAATTCACCCACTTGAGTTTAAATGCGTCACTTGAATTGAAATTAATTAAAGTTCAAATACACTATAAAGCCTCCAGTATAGTGTCTTCTAAAAACCTTATCTCTAAGGTTAAGTCATTGGATACAGCTTTGAATTTTATTATCCCAAGTGTATTTTAGATACTTAGGTATGTTATTCAAGAACTAGTAATTACATTAACTGACTAACTGTATTAAGAATTTTTTATTTTTCTAATGAAAAACACTTTTTACTGAATGCAGTGACTAACAAGATATAGTTGATCATAAAGCTTGAACTCGAATTAGGAAAATGAACCAAAGTTCAACAAATAAAGTCACAGTAAATTATAACTTTGGATAAATCCTTATTAAAAACCCATATAAAAACCTCCGAGTCATTACAAATTTTCTCACCAGATACCTGGGAAAGAAACTCATATGAAAGGAATATCATACAGGTAGTAAACTTCAACAATTTTGAATCAATCTGTATTCAAAACCCATATTACAGAACTCAAGATTTTGTTGAAATTTTCACTCAACGACCTGGAAAAGAAGCTCATGCAAGGCAAAAATTTCGTAAGCTACAAGAACTTTAGATCAATCTGTATTTAAAACCCGTATCAAAACTTCAGAATCTTTTCAAAATTTCCCACAAAAATATCTGAATGGATACCCATATAACACAAAAATTATAGTGAAATACAACTATTTAAAATCAATCTGTATTAAAAACCCGTATCCTCGAAAACCTAAGTTTTTTCTATTCAACACGGAAAAGAAAGATGAAATCTGGGCGAAAATGACTGGAAACTGGAAGAAACATGTGTGTGAAAAGGAAATAATTTGACGAGGAGAGGAGCTAAACGAAAACCAAAACAAGCAGCAAAAATAACGGACAGACCTCGGACCTGTTTCGGTAGTAGTTTGTGGAAATTCAAATCCAAACTGTCAGCATTGGTTGAATGGTAGGCAATGGTGTTTTTCCATAAGGAATGCTGACAGTATGAAGTGGATCTCCCTGTGATGCATCTCTAGAACCTACCACCTATAATAGTATGTTATTTATATCTATACATATGCTGCCTACTAGCATACAATCAACAACATATCTGAGGGGAAACCACACCCGGTTTTTCATACTAATCATCGCTAATATTCAGTTATTCACTAGAGTTGGATGCTAGTCATCATTATGATCTTCATCATCATCATCATCATCATCATCATTATGATCTTCATCATCATCATCATCATCATCATCATCATCATCATACTCTTTTCTTTTCATGATCTTCATCATCGTGGTGTAGTCTTCATCATCATCATCATCCTTTTAACCATCAATAGAAACATACTTGCAGTTACGGATATATAAAGGACTTATGAAATACGAACATATACTGTATGGGACTCATGTACAGTATGACCAAAGTTAGTAGACAGAAGGTTGGTCACTCATCTATAGTATTTTAGTTTAAATGCAATTGGAGTGGGGGAACTGCAGCCGTGACGTAGGCTGTAGTACAGAGTAGGCAGAATATCGCATTCTTGAAAATCATATATGGTGACGTATAGTCAAATTATATAACACAAACATTTCCTGATATGCAAGATTTCTGTTTCTGCTTTACAATAATTATCAAAACATTTGAATAATACAAGTATTTTGCCATATAAAAGCAAAAAACCCATCTCTCAACCTTCCCTTTCAAACCCTTAAAGTTTCTTCATCTTCTAGGTCGTGTTTATATTTTGTAGTTTGGCTATACATCAGCTTGTGAATTTCGGGGATGAGATATTTTGATTCTCGTAGAACATGTGCTCGATACCAGCTTGTGTTCAGTGCATTTATATGAATGAAATTCTTCGGATTCATTGGGATCGTTTTATCGGTTTATTGCAATGCATTGGTTTATCAAGATTTTTTATGGGTTAATCTGAAATTATAATAGTACAAAGTTGTCTACTAACGCTTTTCCAGCCTATTAACTTTTTCGTGTCACGTTTTTAGATTCTTGAAAAACTTTCAACTTAACTTTATTCATACAAGTTGAATGAACTTGAAATATTTAACAACATCATTAGAATCCGTGATTCAATCGCTATAAGTATGGAGAATTTTTAAGTTCTAGGTCAATCTTGAGGGGATTAAACGACGATGTATTTGAAGATACAGTGAATAAACTGTATGCTCAGTGTGGTTACTCTATCACATTTTTACTACACGTGACGTCACGCTGGCATTCCCCCCACCACTTCGAATCTTACACCTGTGAGTGATCAACCTTCTGTCTACTAACGTTGCAGTATGACGGCCTGAGATTATAATGGAAATATTTCAAAGCGGTCTTTGAAACTGGAATTCATTTTTGGTACCGTTTGCGAATATGTTGAATTTGTATAGTATACTTCTTACACACGGCATAATATAAACAAGTAAAGGATAATAAGAAAATAATGCAAGAGATATACTTCATTTGAGAAATTGGTGGGCGGAGGCAAGGGATCGATATGGTTGGAGAGGCAGGATTGAGGAGGCCAGGGCTCGATTTGTGCTGTGGGGCCACCGAAGAAGAAAGGATAATTAGAAGTTGAATATGGGACTGAGGTGGAACAGTAGTATGATATGTTATCTACTTTGATTTCTGTTGCCGGAACTGTCCTGGGTTCGAATCCTACCAAGTGCATGATTGTTCTTATCTCATTTGCTACCCATAAGCACAAGTTGAGCTTCCAAAAATCATGTGATCTAATTTATGAGCGAAATTATGAGTTTTGTATCCGAAAAACATTTGACTTAATCTATGAGTAAATTATGAAATTTATACGTGAATTGTCCCCAAAACATTTATGCCCTGGGTTTGAATCCTGCCAAGTGCATGGTTATTCTTATCTCATTTGCTACCCATAAGCACAAGTTGAGCTTCCAAAAATCATGTGATCTAATTTATGAGTGAAATTATGAGTTTTGTTTCCGAAAAACATTTGACTTAATCTATGAGTAAATTATGGAATTTATACGTGAATTGTCCCCAAAACATTTATGCCCTGGGTTTGAATCCTGCCAAGTGCATGGTTGTTCTTATCTCATTTGCTACCCATAAGCCAAAGTTGAGCTTCCGAAAAATATTTGAATTAATTTCTGAGTTTTGTCTCAAAAACATTTGAACTAATCTATGAGTAAATTATGGAATTTTTGCGTGAATTGCCCCCAAAACATTCATGGCGTGTATTTCTCATAAATAGATAAAATGCCGAGTGACCTGATTTAGGTGTCTTAGTTTTCAGGTTGCACTGATCAATTTCAGGCCTCCGACTTGACTTGAAGATTACCCTTTAGGCATCCTTGACCGACGATTCAACTTGTTTCGCCATTTCATCCGAAACACGTGACTGTCTCTTTCTCATGTCTACTACTTTCATAATGTTAGTTAATGTATGGGTCTCTTCAAACTGAGCTAAGCTAGGCTGATGTGAACGGGGCAGATATGTAGCTTGGATTTACATTGGGAGATAGGATGTATTTCAGCGTAGCATAGTCCGTGCAAATTTACTTCGGACTTGGGTTGGACATGCGCAGCAGAGATAGTGTAAAGTGGAAATGACCTTATGTTTGTTTTATGTTTGTTCAGATGTTCTTAATTTTGCCTTGATATAGAGGGAATCAGTATCAATTTATTTTGCCTTGTTGTAGAAGGAATCAGTTTTCCTTTAGCGTTTTGGCGTTTTCATAAGCCTTTTTTGGCTTAATTTTGCCTTGATGTAGAAGGAATCAGTCTGAAAAACTAAACTTGAAAATTAGGGAAAATTAATCAAATATGAAAATTTTTCAAAAAATAAAAACTTTCAATAATTTATTTTGAAAAATAATGCAATCTTTTTTTCCAATTTCTTGTATTAATTTGTTGTGTTTTGTGTGTGTTTTAGCCGGAAACAGTGCCACAATGCAGCATCGACATGAACAAGGTGGTGGAGGTGGCTGATGGAGAGGAGCTGACTGGCAACGCGTTTAGTCTGCTGATCCGCACAGCTGAGGACACGTGTCACTTTGTCAAAGGCACGTGTCGCGAGGAGGCGCGCTGGTGGGCTGACGTCCTCTCTGTCTTTCCAAGGTCAAAGGTCAGTTCGGCAATCAAATCAAATCATAGAGAAAATATAGCATAAGAAGATGGTTTGTAGAATTCATTCAAAGTTTTGTATCAAATTCTGTTTTTGTGTATCAAGTTGAGATGATGTCGGCTTTTATAATTTTGTGTTGATACTGTACGGTACTATGTATGGTGATAGTGTATCATTTTTATAGTGATACTGTAGAGAAAAGATAGCATAAGAAGATATCCATGGTTTGTAGAATTCATTCTAAGTTTGGAAGTTTTGTATCGAATTTTGGTTTTGTGTATCAAGTTGAGATGATACTGTATCATTTTTTGTTGATACTGTATCATTTTGTTGATACTGTATCATCTTCTGGTGATACTGTATCATATGTGGTGATATACTGTATCATTTTGTGGTAATTCTGTATCATTTTGTGGTGATACTGTATCATTTTGCGTTGACACAGAATCATGTATGGTGATATACTGTATCATTTTGTGGTGTAATGATACTGTATCATTCATGGTGATACCATAAAGAAAATATATCATAAGGAGATATTCCATGGTTTGTAGAATTCATTCTAAGTTTAGAAGTTTTTATCAAATTTTGATATTGTGTATCAAGTTGAGACGTTACTGTATCATTTTTTGTTCATACTGTACCATGTGTACTGATACTGTATCATTTTGTGGTGTAATGATACTGTATCATTCATGGTGATACCATAAAGAAAATATATCATAAGGAGATATTCCATGGTTTGTAGAATTCATTCTAAGTTTAGAAGTTTTTATCAATTTTGATATTGTGTATCAAGTTGAGACGTTACTGTATCATTTTTGTTCATACTGTACCATGTGTACTGATACTGTATCATTTTGTGGTGTAATGATACTGTATCATTCATGGTGATACCATAAAGAAAATATATCATAAGAAGATATTCCATGGTTTGTAGAATTCATTCTAAGTTTAGAAGTTTTTATCAAATTTTGATATTGTGTATCAAGTTGAGACGTTACTGTATCATTTTTTTGTTCATACTGTACCATGTGTACTGATACTGTATCATTTTGTGGTAATAATATATCATTTTGTGGTGATACTTTATCATTTATGGTGATGCCGTAGAGAAAAGATAACATAAGAAGATGTCCCATGGTTTGTAGAATTTATTCCAATTTTGGAAGTTTTGTATCAAATTTTGATTTTGTGTATCAAGTTGAAATGATATTGCATCATTTGCTGTCATCTGTGGTGATACTGTATCATTTTGTGTTGATACTGTATCATTCATGGTGATACCATAAAGAAAAGATAGCATAAGAAGATATCGCATGGAATAGAGCTGTTAAATTTCACTGTTAACTCAAGCCGATCGATAGTCGAGGCATTTCTTTTTTGTGAAGCTATGTGACGCTGGTAGTCTCTCATATTTATAGAGACAAGCCTAGAATCATTTTAGTTCAAATCAGTTTTTATCATAGAGAAAATGTAGCATAAGAAGATATCCCATTGTTTGTAGAATTCATTCCAAGTTTGGAAGTTTTGTATCAAATTTTGACAGGTTTTGTATCAAGTTCAGATGATACGGTATCATTATGTGTTGATACTGTATCATCTTGTGGTGATACTGTATCATTTTGTCAATCACACTTGATCAATCAAGTCGTTTTATGGTTATACTGTACAATGTGTGGTGATACTGTATCATTTTGTGGTGATACTGTATCATTTATGGTGATTCTGTATCATTTATGGTGATACTGTATCATTAATAGTGATAACATAGAGAGAAGATAGCATAAGAAAATATCCCACGGTATAGAGCGTTTATGTTCCAAATTTCCCTCAAGCCGATAGTCGTAGTTTTTCTCTTTTGTGAAGCTATGTGACGATGGTAGTCTCTCATATTCACAGAGACTATAGAATCATTATTTATAGAGACTATACTCATATTGTGCCGTTCTTACACTCTCACTCGGCCAAAATTGTAATAATAGACAGTAGTCGACTTGAGTTTACAAAAAATCGGCTTGAAATTTGGGACATAAACGACCTATACCAAGGGATATCTTCTTATGCCATCTTTTCTCTATGGTTTCATTCTGCCAAAACAATAATGAAATCAGGTTTTAGGATACTGAGGTTCAGGAGCGTAGAGATTGTGTGAAAGTTCTTCCTAAACTTCTAATTTGCTTATGTACGTTAACAGGCTGCACTCGAACTACACACGTTAAGGTTGTGCAATAAATAATTTTTTTTTTCATTTTTTTTCTTTTTCTAATCTATTGGACAGGTTCTTGGAACATAATCTATGCAATAGATTAATTAGTTAACGTACCTAACGTACGTTAACGTAGTTCATTCGTCATGGGTCATAGAGGAGGCTATATAGTTTTTATTTATTGCGGTAGCTTCTTATAATGAAAATTGGTTTGTTTTTTCAGATTGATTTCTACATATATTGCAGGATATTGTTACATATATTTCAGATTGAATCTACATATATTCCTACATATATTTCTACATATTTACATACACATAAACCCCACCATTCATAGCCAAACGCTAATAATAATAATAATGAAAATGAAACCTATGTTCTATTTCATAAAAGCGTCAATGTCATCGAATTAATGAACGTTATGCTATAAAGACCGAAATAGCTGGCATTAATCATAATAAATTAGACAGGACAGTTTGGAAGAGCAAGTTTTGAACTTAATCGATAGAACCTAATTTACTCAATATTGAATATAAATGAATCAATTATGATGTATGGAAATAAGCAATCATTCAGCATTAATGAATGTGTTGTTTTTTTATTTTTCAGGGAAGACACAAAAGGAATGCTACCTTTCCTGGCAGTCAAACATCTCTGTCAAGTGCGTCCATAATCCAGTCACCAGTCAGAGGTATTTTTTCAAAACAAACAGAATTTTAATACGTATATATTTTTCATTTTTTGGGACAAAATCCAATGATCAAATAGTCGTACATATCTGGGGTGTATTCAATATAGTTTAGGGACAATATACTTGATTCAAATTATTTTAATAGGGAATAGGGCTGCTTGAATATAATTAAAACAATATAAAACTTTTAGTACCCTTAAACATATTTTAAAGCTAAAGGGTACTACAAGTTTTATATTGTTTTCATTAAGTCGAATAAAGTAGCTTAGTAGCCCATATAAGTAAAGTGATTTTAGGAAACTGCTTGAATGTATGTATTACGAAAGAAGAAATTATAATAATATTTATAGTTCATACAGAAAATGTTCTATCTAATTACAGTGAATTAAGATTGATTCCCAGAGGAATGCAAAAATTTCCCTCACAAAGGCCCGGTTGCACAAGAGCCGGTTAAATTTTAATCATGATTAATTTCACGTGAACCAAATCAGAGAAGATCATTTCAAAAAGATGGTTCTAATGGAATGTTTAATTACAGAAAATTACTGGTACCCTTTTGTTTTATTTTTTATGAACACGACTAGTTTTCAGCACTTATTTTTACAATATCGGGGACCGAGCTTCGCTCTGGAGTACAAAAGCATAAAAAATGTATTACGAAAGAAGAAATTATAATAATATTCATAGTTCATACAGAAATGTTCTATCTAATCACAGTGAATTGAGATTAGTTCTCAGAGGATAGCAAAAATTTCCCTCACAAAGGCCCGGTTGCACAAGAACCGGTTAAATTTTAATCCTGATTAATTTAACGTGAACCAAATCAGAGAAGACCATTCCAAAAAGATGGTTCTAATGGAATAAATCAGGATTAAAAATGACCCGGCTTTTTTACAACCGACAACTATTGAATGATTACAAAAGTTCAACAGCTGAGTCATAATTTTGACACAGTCCCACACACATGAACTCGCTCACTCACTTCCATCATCAGCAGACGACGAAATAGTTATTATCATCTGTTTTTCCAAGGATGAATAATAATTATCCTTTATGTCCTCAATAATGTCCTTCAGCGAGTTTTACCAGGGATGAGACCTAGTGCAATCGAATTTCTTATATTATAAACCTACTATGTTCTGAATTTCGTGAGAATCGATAGAGCCGTTTTCGAGATCCGGTGAAATACAAACATAATTATAAATATCTAAACATTATTTAAACATATCAACAGAAATTGCTCGTTTAAATAGTATAGGATAAAAATGAAACAAAAGTGTATCAGTAATTTTCTACAATTATACTAAAACTAGTAAACATCTGTAAAAGTTTCACTAAAACATCGGAAGACTTCTTCACTAGCACAGACTCTATACAGGACTCAAAATTTCTACTCTGTAAGAAAGAAATTTCCATATAAGTTTGAATGTTTCATTTCCTCCTAATGAAACATTGATGAAACAAAATGAAACACAACTCCTCGGTGTGTGACCTCCCATACACTCCAATGCTTCAAATTTCGTAGACCACCTGTCCGAAATTGTGTTGTGAAAGCTGACGCCTTGAAAAAAGAACTGGTTATTCCCATTAACAATTTGTTATGAATCAATTTCACTTTCTTCGATTTTTTCGTCTGTAATTTGTTTAGGTGCCGACTGTTGATGGTTATTAGCTGTGTTGTTGACACTTGAAAAATGTGGTTGGATTTTTTTGGTAATTGGTTTTTAATGTTGCGTCATTCTGTGTTTGATTGCTGCCCAAGTAACTTGAAAGGAGATGGAAGCTGTTTAATTCATATGTTTGATATATGGGTATCTCAAACATTCATTTCATTATCAACATATCATCAATATTCAAAACCCATTTTTTAAAAAAAAATAATACTTGATAATATAACATTTCGTGGTCAAGTGGTAGAGTTGACATTACTGTCCAAACTTCGCCAAGTGATTGAATAAAAAAGTAATTCTATTTATGTAACATACAATAAATAATGTTAATATAGACAACAGACACATTCGCCCAAAACTGCTCCAATCCAAAATTTGAACTCAGCAATTAACATCCTATTATCTGATATCATCCTACACTGATAATCCCATTCTTGTATCTCAAATTTCTAATTTCAAAGATCATTGCTTGATATATTTTTCATGTTTGTTAGATAATTTATTCTGGCTTAGATATAAGTGCATTGTAACTTAAAATGTAGCTAACTGCTACAAAAATGCTAGTTGCTAGTGAATTATGAAATTAATATTGAGATGAAGATTTGATATTTATCTTAGAGAGTATAGGTTGTAAAATTATACTCTCTGTAATCAACTCTCCATGTAATCAATGTAAGTATAGAATCACATTTTATAATCCATGGTCTGTCTATCCATGAGTTGAGAGCCCGGCCAAATTCAATGTTGCTAGTAAAATTCTAGTATCTTACCTTCATTAGATGGTAAAAACAGCCAGGAATTCAAAATAAAATCTGATCCTTGAATCTATCATGAAAATGATGCGTACATGAAAAAAGTTACTAATAAAATTCTTGCCTTCCTTAGGTGGAAAAACAGTCAGGAATTGAAAATAAAATCAGATTCTTGACACGAAATAGATGAGTTGAGCAAAAAGTTGTAGATAGATAAGTATAGTGGTAGATGGGAGATAGAAGTCTAGAGAATATGTAGATTATCATAAGAGATTCAAAGAGTGAAGGAAATGTAGATTAACAGATAAGAGTCTCAACCGCAAAGATAAATCAATAACGAGAAACAGAGACAATTACTGAAGAAACAAAAAGGTTAGGAAAGTTCATCCAATCTTTAGTGAGATATTCACTTACAACTGACAGCCTTCCTGATAGATAACATAGATAATTCCCATTCTTTCAATGCTGACAGTATAGGGTGAATCTCACTGTTGAGTATGCATGCAAAACTATAGTGAGGTCCACGTTATAATGGCAGTGGAGAAAGATAGGAGAACAACGTTGCCGCTCCTCCGCCTTCTATAAATGGTAGCTGATACAGGTTTATTGATGTAATATTAACTGTTCATTCTCGTTTAAAATAATAAATTATATTTTATTAAGCAAGAAATTATATTTTTTAATAGTTCCATAATGAAGTTTCATAATTTAATTTTGTTAATTAATAATAATATTGAATTGAATTTATTGCCAAAAATCACATACAAATACTTGTACAATAGAATACAATCATCAGAGTATGCAATATACAATTACCTACAAATAGACATTGATTGTAACTTGCACATTTCAAATTCAAATTATTATTGATTCTCAAAAAAATATACAACACTTTCAAGACAAAAAAAGATATAAAATAAGAATCTACGCCTGCAAAGAAACCCTGTGCGTAGGTGTGAGTTGCAATATAAATTAATTCTACATGGTTAAAAGGCGATCTGGCAACAGAGTAAAGCGAGGAAGAGATAGCGCTATCAGCTTTGTTGAATGGCAGACAAGGATAGCAATACGATTGCTAATCAAACACTGCCATTATATCGTGGACCTCGTTATAGGAAGACATAGACAAGAACAGTCACCCATAATATTTAGACTACTATTGGAGTCCGTTGATACACTTTCACAGACTGATTTTAATTGATGAATTGAATCTTGGAGTGGTTGGTGTTTTGTGGTTCACTTCAAACTGTCAGCATTGGATGAATGGGAAGCATTGATGTTATTTATGAGGAATACTGACAGTTGTTAGTGAATCTCACTAGAGCAGAAAGTAACAAAGTTGGAGTCAACTTTTGGTTGATAATAATTCATGGTGAACAGTGCGGAAAATAATGAGGTGGTATAGTGTGGAACATGTTATAATGGCTGTATTTGATCGAAATTGGTGTTGGTAACCTTGTCTATATCATCCTTGTATCATCTTTGTATCATATTCCTATAGTAAGGTCCACATTATAATGACAGTATTTGATCAACATTGGAGTTGCTATTCTTGTCTACCATTCGACAAAGCAGATAGCACTATCCTTTCCTAGCTCTGCAATCGTCGCCAGATAATTTTTCAACAATGTAGAAATATAATTAATTAACAAAATATTTTATATCAATTATGGAAATATAACAATTAATCATTGTTACTCAAAAAATATATTTTCTTGAAAAATGGAATATAACTGATTATTCCAAACAAGAATAAACAGTTAATATTACATAAGATATGCCGGTATCAGCTACCTCTACAGAAGGCAGAGAATCGGCATCGCTGTACTCCTATCTTTTCCTACTGCCATTATAAAGTGGACCTCACTATAGTTGATGAGAGTAACAGTTGATCAGAGATCAGCGCAGCTGATTAAATCAGCATGCTCAACGGAGTTGAACCAATTCAGACGGAGATATAGTGATTTTAACATCAACTAATGCTGACGGTTTAAAGTGAAGCTGACTATAGAAGAGACACCAGTGATAAATGGGGAGATGGAATAGATATGGGTAATAAGTAGCAGAAGGTAATGGAGAGAAGGGAGTTAATGATTTTTGATGATAAGGAGATGATGGAATAAAAGTAAGAAAGGTGAACAGATACAGATACAGACAGATACAATGATGATTTGATGATAGAGGAGGTGAAAGAAAATTAATGAATGAAAAGGTTTTATTCTCATAAAAGCAACAAGTTACTAACTTTTGAAAAATGAAAATTATACTATAATTTTATGGAATAGTTCTCCTCACCTAGAAACGAGTCTGTGTGTGAAGTTGAGAAATACTGATGTAAGGGAATCAGTAGGGTAAGACCAAGGATAGTATATAGTATATAGTAGATAGTATATATCCTTGGGGTGAGACGGGTTTTGAGAAAAGATTTGATGGGATGTGACACTTTGGAAAATGTGAATAAAAATTTATCGTAATTGAACTAATAAATGATTATGATTATTGTCATAACTTGTCCATGAATTAATTTTGTTCTTTCTTTACAATTTTCATCGGAATTGTGTTCATTACAATAAATAGAAAAATATATATAAATGTTAGTATTAATGGAACTGAAAATCCAGGAGAGAGAAGAACGTTGATAAACGTGAAATCTATAAAAGAAATCAGTGAAGAAAGAAGAGTTGAACAATAAGAGAAATAGAAGGAAGATTGGGGAAAGTAATTGAAAGAAAGACAGCTGAAGCATGAAAAGACCAGATATATTTTGTAGTCAGATTGAAATTTTCACTCGAAAATTGCAGTTTGATTCTGAAAAAAATTGCTTGAGATAAGAGATGCTTCTTACAATAATTACTTTCTAGGAAAGGTCATTTGATATTTCATTTATCAAAGAAATATTTTTTTAATAAGAAACTTTCAACCAAATAAATTATTCTTGTACTTATTCTCTACTTTCAAAAAAAGTTCATTTGGAAAATAAAATTTCACAATAAGTAAAATATTGTTGATCATAAAAAATCTCAATCAAACGTTCACTCGAAGAATTTGTACTAGAGACTAGACATACCTTTCTAGTTAATTTCAATCACATCTTCAATTGACTCTCACCAAGAATTATTAATTTCACTTGCAAAATGCAATATTCCTGCCAGTCACCTTTCCAATAATACATTTTTATGTAATTATGGTACGACGCCATTTTAAATTGCTTTTTTTCAACTATCCAGCAATTATAGCATTCCAGTTACTTTATTTTGAGTCCGGTCTCACAAGGTGTCAAACTATCAAAAGATAAACCGAAAAACTTCTATAAATAAACTACCAACTTCTATTTCATGCCATAAACTTAGATGAATTGTTTTTTTTCATGTAATACTATTACATTATTTTAAGAGTTCTTGTAGATATAATTATTTTCATAAAAATACTTCACTTATATGGATGGGCTCCTTTTGTACAAATTAATAAAAAAATATAAAAACTTGTAGTCCTTTATTATTAAAAACTTTAAAATATTTCAACGACTAGTGAAAATGGCCTAAGTTCGTAACTATCGTTGAAATATATTAAAGTTAGTATATATTAAATAATAATAAAGGGTTTAATAATAAAGTTTTTAAGAATTTATTTTCATAAATATCTGTACTCTACATTACTCATGTAATTATTATTTCACAACGACATTTAAAATAATTTTTTTATAAATTCTACAGCAATGTATAAATTCCAGTTATTCCGATCTACCATTCTAGATCGTGAATATTTTTTTATATCGTAGAAATATAGTCAATTATTACAG
Organism: Nilaparvata lugens; assembly: GCF_014356525.2. Taxonomy (NCBI): domain Eukaryota; kingdom Metazoa; phylum Arthropoda; class Insecta; order Hemiptera; family Delphacidae; genus Nilaparvata; species Nilaparvata lugens. The sequence continues at coordinate 34,228,520 of NC_052513.1, read as the reverse complement.
GTAGATTGAATGAACTATAAATTAATAAAGAAATAACTGCATAGTAGCTTTTTACAAATGTTTATATAAACACTAATAAAAATGTTTGAAAAAAGGTTAGGCCTACTGTGTAATTATTTCTATATCAATTCAAATCAAATCAAGTTTTATTCAATGATATCACTTACATGACAAATTCAATTATACAAATGATATTACAGATCATTGAATACGATACTGTTTGCTTAAGAAAAATACTGTCTGCAAACAGGAGTGAAATACATTCAGAACTCAACTAAAAATGCTTATCTATAAACTTAAATAAAAATAATTATTTTGATTAAATTTAATTATTTTAATTAAATATTTAAGTAGCCCTATTAAAATATTGATAATGGATGAACTACGCTTATACATATTAATTTGAAAAATGAATTTCCTCATTCTGCATAACCATGTTCTCTGTAATGAAGTCTGTTCAAAATGCAATGAAAGTTTCTTTGCTGAAATCGTTTAGTGATTAGAGGCGTTGCATTAGTCTAAGTGCATCTGATGTAACGGCGGTTGCATTCTGTAAAAGAAAATGTCGGAAAAAATGTGTTATGCATCCTAGATTGCATCGTTATCACCAGTTTTATCCTGTCTCCAAGATGTGACAAGAAATTTAACTGGAGAAAACACACTCACACACGCACACAATGTTCTGTATATGTCTCACTTTCTAACTGGTTGGAAATTATTATTGTAGACGTTGTTACATGTCACATTGCATACATGTACTGGAGGCTTTACATGTTACATGTATTCATTTTGTCTCATTGCATGTTATGTACACGCTACAAGTGTTCGTTCTTTAGACTACCGACAAATGGTTCATGATCATCGGCAATTCTAGGACGCATATAATATTTTCTAAAATATATGTTTGAATTCTCTTAAAATTTAAAATGTATGCATACTCGTACAGGGCTACTCATTTTTATTCATAAAATAGAATTATAGTAGGCTACCCATTTTTGAAATTAATAAAATAATAGATTAAAAATAAAAATTATAACAACTAGTTGCAGTGATCCACCACACCATCTTCAGGTTTAAAAAATATTTTTTATTTAATCCATTATCATATCCACACCATCTTCAGGTTTAAAAATTTTTTTTTTTCACTGAAACTAGTTGTTATAATTTGTATTTTTAATCTATTATTTTATTAATATTTTAAAAAAGGGTACTATAATTATATTTTATAAATGTTTGAATTTATTGTGTCCCATTGCATATTATGTACAAGCTGTAAGTGTTCGTTCTTGAAGTGTAGATGTAGACCACCCACCAATTTTCAACCTGTTTTGTGATTATCGGCAATTATTGTAGGACGGGTGATATAATATCTCCAATGTTCAAATCACTTTCCTTTTTTTTAAGATCACAATCTGAGGATGGCTACCCAGCCGAAAGATGGGTATATCTTGTTCTCATAAATAAATAACTTTTCAATCAATTAATTTCAATCAATTCATTCAATCATTTACATACCCACAAGACACAATACAAATATACAAATAACTTGCAAAACAACTACACAAATAATAAAAATAAATCAAGAGCTGTGGCGCAAAAAAAAGGAAAAGGGGGAGGGTTGAAAGAGTTTCTAACTATGATTATTTATAAACTACGAAAACCTCCAAACCTAAAAGTTTTGATAGATAATCTGCTAGTCGTTAATAAAAAATCTCAAGTGAATTACTACTCGATGGATGAAATTAATCTTTCAATAGTCTAATATATGATGGAATTCAAAATTGATGAAAATGTTTGAGTTATTTATTTATTTATTTCATTGACAATCACAAATCATAATTATATAATATGATAGGGAGAAGACAACAGGCAAAGCCCAAAACTGTCTTCTCCCAAATTTTTACAAATAAAAGTTTCAAAAAAGAATAAGGTTAAAATTTCACTTTTCACTTCAAAAAGTCCGATTTCCACTTCAAAACTAATGACTAAACTAAAAATTTTAAATTTTGATATTTAAAAACTGATTAAAAACAAAAATATTTTACTCAAATCTCTACAAATTGGAAATTTTTGAGTAATTTTGCAAAATTTTTAGCCAGAAAAGAAACACAACTTCACTATATATTATCTCGAAAATATTTGACATTTAAAGGTACACATACCAGCGGCTATTATTATGTTTATAAAAGAAGTTTAAGCATCAACTTTATTTAAGCGCTACAAGTTGCTATGAATTTGAAGTCTATGGAACGAATATTGAATATGAAAAAGGAGTTTAAAATGCATAAAAATTTAATTTTTTTCAGATTTTCAAAAACAAAGTTGACGTAATTTTTGCTATATTGAAAAGGAGACTTGCATATTTTTCTGACCAGTAGTTTTTGTAGGGTATGTGTACCATCTGCCTCAAAAAAGTGACTTTTGAAGCCCTATTGTTAGCTAACAGAAGCTGATAAAAATATTTCAATTGCATAGATTATGTTCTAAGAACCTGTCCAATAGATTAGAAAAAGAAAAAAAAATAATGCACAACCTTAAGACAACCCTCCAGTGGAATACATTAATCATTTTATGCAGTTGAGAAAATTATAGTTAGGAAAATACTTTGGATTATTGTAACTTCTAAAGTGATCTGCTCATCATTGAGGTTCATTAGCAAAGTTAAGGTCAGCCGTTTCTATTGATTCAGGACATTGACATGCTTACATGATGGCATGATCATCTCTCCATTATTATTTGCATGACCAGGTTCAATGTAACAATACAATAGCTGTAACATATAGCTTCAAAATGTATAGTATATGTACAGTAATATACAATGAGATTCACATGAAACTGTCATATTTCCTCATATATTTTATCAACGCTTCTTATTCATCCAATGCTGAAATTTTGATGTAAAGTCCACTATTGGTCTATATATAGGTAGTATAAAGGTGCAGAATAGATATAGTGGTATAGTTAACATGGTATAATAGGTGATCCTATAGCGGTATGAGTTGATGATATCATTTGCAAATTGTAATTAAGTTGGTCATTGTTATTATGGTAGCTGGGTGAATCGCTGTTGGCTTATTGATGGTTTCAATAGTTGCTTTGTATTGAATTCAATGCGTTTTAAAGGTCAATGACATGAGGTATTTGAGGATAGGTTGGGAGAAATCTTAGGTTATGAGGAGGGAGGGGTGGAGGATCAGTGGCAATTTAAGGTGTTCGTCAGGATGATGGAAAAGAAGGTGAGGAAAGATAAGAGAAAGGTGAGGAAAATAGAAAGAAGGAAGAGGAGAGGAAGAAAGCGAAAAGGTGATTGAGAAAATTACAACAAAGTTTTGATGAGGAGAAAGGATGAGGAAGAACAGGAAAAAAGAGAAAAGTTTAGGAGGAGAGGTAGGTTAGAATATGGTGTTCATCAGGATGATGGAAAAATAAGAAGATGAAGAAGGTGAGGAAGAATAAGACAAAGATGAGGGAAAGAGGAGTGTAGAAAAAGAAGACGAAGAAAGCAAAAAAGTGATGGAGAAAATTACAACAAAGTTGATGAGGAGAAAGGGAGACGGAGAACAGGGAAAAAGAGGAAATTTTAGGAGGAGAGGTATGATAGAATATGGATTCCAATGAGAAAGAGTCAGGAAGTGGAAGTCATGAGAAAGGAGAAATTGAAGAAGAGGAAGGAGTATAAGAAATGAAAATAGCAGAAAATAAATTATAAGAGAAATGTTTCAGTAGATGTAAACAATAAGAAGGACAAGAAAAGAAGATAGAAGTAGAAGGAGAAACATATAGTAGAATGAAGAAGAAAAATAACTAGAATAATAACAAGAAGGAGAGAAAGTAGAACAAGGAAGAAGAGGAAGAAGATTGGAAGACAAAAACTGAAAGAGGGAAAATAAGGAGGTTATTTTGAACATTGAGTCATTGGGAACTGGAAATTGGAAAAAAGAAGATTATTGTGAAAAAAATAAAATAAATCAAATCAATTTATTCTCATACATTATTTATAGATACCCTTACGTTGTGAGAGACTCACATGTAGGCTTAAGCCTGTGTTTGTGAGGGCCTGGCGTAATTCGCTGAATTTAAAATCGATAAACTAAATGAATTTAATTAATGAATAAATGTAGTACCTAGTAGTAGCTGTAAATTAATTGGAACAAGGAGAATAAAAACTGAATAAATATAGCCTGAAATATAAGAGTCACAAAATAAAAATGATATTACAAAATAGGAATATGTTTTTATAGTTTTTTTTTTAAATAAATTTCTTAAATGTTCACATTTTCTCACATAAATGCCCATTTTTAATCTACACTCACTTCATTGAACGTACTCACTTCACTGTTGAAACTGGATTTATGAAACCAGTTAATTGTTGAAGTTAAAATCCCAACACGTTTTTGTCTGATCGGTGAAACTAGTATTTGATTTATAGTTGAACGCGTTGAAACTAGTTCCTATTCATAGTTATAATTGATAGCACTTGTTACAACAATTTATCAACATTTTTTACGTGTTTTAAACCTGTTCAAGTAGGCTAACTTTGGTTCAGTTAGTGTAATTTTAAAATATAATATATCCTGTTCAAGTTGAAAGGTATTTATTGCTACAACTACTTCTCATACTGTATTTGCTTAATATAATTAATTGAGCTGGTACCTATTAGATTTTTCTTGCAATTTGCTAATGGTCTATCTATATTTAATTTATTATAAGTAACAAGAACTCCAGATCAGTATACTGTAATTACATGACAGTTAGTATAGTAAAACATAAATAAGTGTGTGAAGAATGTTGAATGGTTGTGTATCAAGGAAAACAACTAGATGCATAAAAAACATATTAATTTTGTAAATAAGTTGAAAAATTCAAATGAAATTAGTTTTGGGAATCTGAAATTGAAATAAGTTCTATATTAATATTTGTATGCCATATTCAGACTGCAGTGTCGTCAATAATAATTCATATGTGAAATGATTAATTTTTCGCAGTATATTATCAAAGTATCACATTTTCAGCGTCACTTTTTCATGATTTCCACATTTTGAAAAGTTACCATTAACACTAGTAAAACATAAGCGTTATTTTCTGTGATTGTTTTCATTAACTACTATTTCCAGTCATTATTGAAGCTCCAATTTATTTTTCACAAATTAAATTCAGTGTGAAATAGTGGGTGAATTTGAGATAAATAATTATTTATAAAATTGATACTATGGATTAGATAAGATTAGATTAGATTTCTTTATTAATGTATGTTACAATAATTACTGGCTTATACTCTAATTTACATCAAATGACGATAATGCTAGTTATTCAAAGAATTCTACAAAGTATAAATAATTAATCAATGAGAATAAAAATTGAATGCAATTAAAATAACGATGATATAATAACGTGATGTAACTTAATAAATCGGCGGTGTTTCAACAAATAATTGGAGATTTTCAACAAATAATGGAGGGATTCACGTCAATTTGTAAGCATCCTAATTAATAGGATCTACATTCATTAATAAATTTTATAAATGCTCTACATTTATTTATTTATTCAATCATTCAGAATTACACAACTTACAGAAAAGTACCGCAGGCTTATAAGCCCAAAACGGTTCCAATTCTGATTTATACAACAGTCCAAATGTAGCTAGGTTATGTGTCACTTAACATTCTTCAATCACACACTCAATTTACAAGTCAAAACACACAAAAATAATTTTTAAATTGTTATTATTATTATTAAATACATTCAACTAATGCTAATGTGATATTGTGCTTATGTAATTGTGGAGAAAAATTTAAATTCAAACTACCATGAATCAGGAGAATTAGCAAAACATTTTAACACTTACTGTACTGCATGGAATCTAGATTTGAATATAGAATAAAATGTATTCTTGATGCATCCCTGTACTGTATTATTTATTTATTTAGTGTATGGCAGATACACAACAAATATATAGCTCATGAGTCTCAAATGCCTAGATATACACTATATATTTCCAAATTCTTTGAGATGTTGTGTAGTTTTCGGTCAGGAGAACATAAGTTTGTCTGACCGCCATCATTTGCCAGTCCATTTAGCGTTGCCCAATAGTACATCTAGCTGTACTGTATGATATATTGTGACTCGAGAATAGTTTTAACCTATGAAAGATGAAAACAAATGAGAATTCTATTCTAGAATTATGAAAGGAAGAGAGGATGCAGAAACGAAGGAAGGAAAAAGATTAGGAAGTGCTCCCGCATATTATAAAAGCGACCAAAAAGAAAGAAACCAATAAGTGAAAAACCGATTTGAATTTCAAATTTAAACCTTAACATGATTCTCGCTCGCACTCCGCAAGGCTAATTTGAATATTTATCACAACCAGCTTTTGGTGGAAATTTTCAAGTTTAGCGAAAAAAATGATAAAGAGACAACAAAATTTATACAGTGGGATTCACTTTTAACTGTCAGAAACTCTTATGAATAACATCAATGCCACCCATTCAACTAATTCTGACAGTTTAAAGTGAATCCCACTATAGTGAGACTCACTTTAAACTGACAGAATTCTTTGTAAATAAAACCAAAACTTCTTATTCAAACGATGCTGACAGATTGAAATGAATAGGAAAAAAACGCAGCCTGTCGAAAGTTGGTGACAAATGCATAAAAAATAGTTGGAAATAACTTCTTTTTTCAAATTAAACGCGCAACTGATAAGAGCTGTCAATTGATAACAGTATTTCACAGCGGTGAATTAGCATTTAAATAGTTGTCAATCTGACGGCGCGTTAAATGTGAAACGGAGATTAATTTGAAGTCAGTCGAGATTAGTTAGGTTAGTTTGTTATGTTAGTTAGTGAGATTAGATTTTTTTTAGTTTTAGATCCTCTATTTCAACTATATGCTCAGGATAGATGGAATTGGATGACCTTGGTTGACCTTGAAAGGTAAAGGTAGAGATTGATAAAATTGATAGATTGGGAATTTTTTTAGGATGTAAATTTTGTCAGTGATCAATTTTAACTCAAAACTATTTAATTTTCTCATATTCCAAGCATGCATCACAACAATTCATTCAATTAATCTTAAGATAGTTAGCATCTTAAGATTTTTATGTATTCGAAGGATGTCTTCACTGAAGAATTGGTTAAAAAGTAGTTATTGAAAATCTTTCAACATCATATCATAATGTTTCATCATCATATAGTAATACTTGAGTATTTGTAATTGAAGAGACTAAAAATTATTACAATTATTTGTAATTGAGATATTGTCAAAAAATCCACTTCATTTTAATAAAAATGATTATTTCACAGGAGCATGCTTTCGTGTGTGCTCACACACATGAGTGCAAGCTGAAGTCTCAAGTCTCTTCAATTATGGAAAAGTTGCACAACATCAATATTCACTCTACAAATTTGATTATTTGTATTTGCATCATGCTGTATTATTTTATTTCCATCCTATCAAAAACCACTCAAATATTATATGTTACACTACTCATATTGTTGTAAATCATGATATGAAGTAACATAAAATCCAAAATAAACCATACCTGATTATATGACAATATAATTCAGTTATTAATGTTATCTTAGTTTATGAGATTGGATGTATGTGTTAAGTATTGTTGTATGGTCTATATTTTTCAATTTATAGACCTTCCAAGTAACCTGACTTGAGCAATTCCAAAATTTTATTTTAGTTTATAGTGAATTTTACAGTGAATACCACAACATTAGATCTCTTCTCATACATTTAAATCTTCAAGTAACCCTGAAAGTAAGGTTTCTTTTTCTCTAGAAACGGCTAGTCTCGGATAATCATTCCATTTTCAGGTGTCTAAATAAATTAAATCACAGATTTTCTTTAGTAAGTTGGAATTTTCAATTTGTAAGATGATAACATTATCCTTGGGAATCTCATGGAAAGCTTATATATGTGGTTTACTGATCGTTTCTAAAATGGATGCCAATTTAAAATGAATATCGCTATATTATATTAACTGTATCATGTTAATTAGAATAACAAGCAATACAAAAAAATATAAAAATAATAATGTATGAATAATACACACAACCAAGCCTGCATGTAAATTATTTAATCAATAATGTCACACTTTAGGTATTTTTCAAAACAATAAGAAATAAACACTCTTTCATTTAGAAACATTGTTTAATCCCTCTATTCAAGAAATAATAGTTTATTTCACCTTGACAATAGCAGTTAACCCACCCAGCAATGAATATTCCGTTTTCTCAATACACATCTAATTAAAATACCACCATCACACTCCTTTTCCTGTGATTACTGATTCACATAAAAACGTAAATAATTATTGTTTCCAATGCGTGAAATTCATTACCGTTTTATTATACAGAACAGGTACGCCGGTTACCGGACAAGATAATATTATAAAAATACGAATCGAGCTTCAGACAAAGGAAAATAAAACATTTAATTACAGGTTCGTTTCTACGCATTTAATCATATATTTCAGTGGGTAATTTGTGTGCTAAGAAAATCTGCAAATACAATGAGTAGGTTCAGATCTGAAGCCTACAGGTATAGTAAAATATTTTCAATTTATTATAAAAAGGAAACAATGCTGTGTTCAATTTATATATAGATATATAGATGTTTCGGTGAAGTTAGGCATGTTTTAAGATCCACTTCCCACTTGCATTTATATTCTATATTGTGAGAGTCAATATTGGTTGAATGGGAATCTTATATATTATATGTGTTGTTTACTGACATTTTCTAAAATGGATGCCAATTTAAAGTGAATATCGCTGTATTATATAAACTGTACAGGCTATATTCATTACCTACATGTATGCAAATACATATTATACATGTACTATGTATATAAATAGATCGGGATAATTAATTATTTTTGTTGCGAGTATCCTAAAATCATTAGCATATTTTGTGTTGGTGGAATAGCTGTTTATGGGTCGGGTCTGTATGACTTGGAATTTGCTGTAGATAGTCAGGTCTAGTTGTTTCAAATAAGGTATGCGCACCGCGCATGCTTAACCTCAATCTATAAATAATCAACTAAGGTAGGAGAGCTGGCGTTCACCTGTTGAGCTGAAGTGCTATAGTAGGTGATTTATTGCAGTTAGTTATGTGTGGTTTCTCTTGAATTTGAATTTTATTTTGTTTGATCATCATCGTTTTGTATTTTTCTCATTAGTTTCAGTGTTTGGAAATTTAAATGGGGTGGTCAATTCATAATTTGAAAAAATAATAAATAAAAAAAAGTTTTCAAATGTAGGAAATATTGTTTAGATATTAAGAAGGGAGATGGGTTTCTCCTCTCTGACTGAAGCTCCGAATCCTAAAGCCATGTTTACACCAAAGTGTTGTCAACAAAATGTTGCTCAAAAATAGTTTTCTTCAAAAAAGTTGACGATTTTTACTGTAGAAAACAAATTGAATATTGCTCTGCTTTTCAAGAAATTGGCAAAATTTGCCGAAATTTGTTGGAGTCTTAATTGACACGTTCGTGTAAATGTGGCTTCAGGTTTTCCACTAAATGTTTATTCAAAATTTACATTTAATTTTATAATTTTTTAATAAAATTAGTAGAATTGATGGTAATGTTGTGAAATCTCTCCATGATAAGAAAACAAGGATATTGTCAAATTTCACTAAAAATTAATTAAAAACTTTAAAACAGTACCATAGTTTCACGGTTAATCTTAACCTTTAGGTTAAGAATGTTTCTGCATCCTCATTCCTCAGTACAGCTGATGGTTGGTAAACGTAAAACGTGAAACGTGAAACGTACAGCCGTTGGTAAACGTGAAACCATGGTACTGTTTTAAAGTTTTTAATTAATTTTTAGTGAAATTTGACAATATCCTTGTTTTCTTATTTTATAATTTTTGTCCTGTGTTTGTTTAAAGTAGACTACCTACAAGAAACCTCAATTCCATTCAATTCCATATATAAAAATGTATAATTTGGTTAAAGTGTGCTCCTCAGGTATATTACCCCAAATTTCATTCTAAACCCATTTTTGTGTGTGTTTCTAGTAAATTATTTCAATTTCATTCTTTAATCAATTGTGTTTGCTTCTGGTGTATTATCTCAATTCTATTTTATTCTATAAATTAATGTGTGTGTTTCTAGTATATTACCTCAATTTCATCACATAATTCACTCAAATCTAATAATTTTCTTTTATTTTTATTCAAGGTTCGACATCAAGCGATGTGTGTGGACGGTTCAGTGGTTGCCCAGGGGTGGGGGTGGTACCCTGCTGGGAGGGAGAGGGCGAGGGGGGATGTTTTCCCCACCCGTGACATCGCGGTGGTGATTGCACCAACCATAGTTGAAGCAACCATGCCCCCTCCCGCCCCACCTACCGATACCAGAAAAGGTAACAACTATCTGAAAATTTGTATTTTCTTAAAAATTGTTTGTGTTTTTGTATGCTGGGTACACTTGTATATAGTGAGATTTACTTCAAACTTTTATCAATCCTCGAGCAGCCTGCACATAGGGACAATTCCACAAGCTGATGCCGTAGGAACCACTACCTCCGTGAACAAAGCCGTAGTGCGTTCGTGTGACGTCAGCACAGGTAGGGCTCCTACCCCAATAAAAACTCTAGCTGATATAGTATCAGCAAGTTACAGAAAAATGTTGTAAGGATTATGAGCAGTGCAAAGTATTTGGATCATTGCAAGCCTTTATTCGTTAAACTGGAGATAAAAACTATTATTAATCTGTACATTTTTGAATTAGCTGTATACTCTTTGAAAAAAATGCCTTACATCACCCTTAATGAAGACATCCACTCACATAATACACGAAATAAAGCAAAAATGAGTTTTCAGTACTGTAGATTGGAAAAGTCCCTCAGGAGTCACATAGTAATTTGCAAAAATATGTTTATAATAAGCTATTTGACAGCATTTGTAAATACTCTTACAATCAAAAAGTATTTTTAAGAAAATTGGATGTTTGGCTGGTTGAAAATCCTTTCTCTAGTATTGAGGAGTTCTTTGAAAATACAAATGTGAACTTTTAGGTTTGAGTAAGAATGCCTGTACTACTTTTCTAATTTATAATTTTATATTGTCATGTGCACAAATTTTTATGTGTAATGTTTTAGCTTAGCTCTATGTTACATTGACGTTGTCAATACATGTATTTATTGTTAATGGCAATAAAAATATTTGATTTGAGCTGAAATCAACGAATTTTTATTCATGTTTTTATTGGTGTAGGAACCCAACCTGTGCTGACGTCACACGAATGTATTACGTCTTTGTTTACGGAGGTAGTGTGGGAACGCGGAATTGGAAATTTCATGTACATTTTGCTCCGGTCATTTTCCAATTCCGCGTTCCCGTAGTAGCTTGTAGAGGCTACTATTGTCCCTGTCCAGTGTGCAGGATGCTTTATAAATAGTATTAACACTTCCCATTCAAACAATGCTGACAGTATGAAGTGGATCTCACTTGTCTCCAAAGGGTGGTGTTACATATTTCGAGGTTATTTTTCGAGAATAAATTTAACGTTTGTGTGTGTCTGCATATGCTGGGAACACTCCTATGCACAAGTTTTCCTAGGATACTGTTAAGGTGCGTACAGATATACGCGCGGCGAACATGAGCAATTCACTTTTAATCAGCTGATGCCAAGCTTTTTATATCTGTATCTTACCGTTTCTGTTAAAATACAGATATAATCAGCTGATTAAAAGTGAATTGCTCATTTATACAGATTATATCTGTATTTTAACAGAAACGGTAAGATACAGATATAAAAAGCTTGGCATCAGCTGATTAAAAGTGAATTGCTCATGTTCGCCGCGCGTATATCTGTACGCACCTTTAGGTAACCTTACACTCTGATTTTCGGATGTTGGTTCAAATTTTAGTATTTTTATGACTGTGGGATATCAGAGGCTCAGGAATAACAGATTTAGGAATAGCACTTATAGAGGAAGAATAAAAGACAGGTTTTGTCTATATTTTTCAATTTTGTATTCTGTGTCATAGAATAAGCATACAGAAATCGTATGCTTTCTTTATGACTGCTTACTATTCCAAAGGCACTTGTTCTCAAAAGGTGCTGTTAATTTATCATACAATCTTTTTTGCCTACTGTTTTTTTTCATTGAGGTTTGCTAGTTTGGAACTCGAATTGGTATAATAGTTATTTACCGAATATAGGCTAACTAAAAGCATTAGTTAACTTGACTCAATTTAGACAGCAAAGCTTTGAATCACAAAACAGCCATCACAGATTGATTCTATAAATGACGTAGAAAGACTCTGTCTAAATAATAAGGTCGGATAATTGGTAGGATAAGATTGGATATGTAGGATAATATTATATTAAAAAATTGTCTGTGGTCACTACAAATTGAACAAAATTTACATTATTGCTTTGTCAAATTGTTAGCACTATGCTGCCACTGAATTTTCCACACTGCTACATTGGCACCGTTTCTGTATGTTAATGTTACATGAATTTGAGTAAAGATGAATTTTCTAGGATGTAAATTATACAGTTCAAAGCTATATATTGGAAGAACTTACTTTTCAAAGAGTATTAAGTTTTCAGTATTCAAAAGATGATAAAAGTTTCTGCAATGAACTAGTTCAATCAGGCTACAAACTTCACTTGTGACTATGAAGTGATTGAATAATGAATAATTGTTCTCATCAATATAATTCCCCTGTTTATTGTAAATTGTTCTGAAGACTACAATATCAATGCATTAGTACACATTGAATATTTTGAAAAATTGTAAATACTTTGTGTTATTTGTGTTTGTGTGTTTCTGTTATTGTTAAATACAGTATCTGTTGTTTCTGTTATTGTTAAATACAGTATCTGTTGTTGTTCTATATTTTGAAAGATATTGAAATACATTGAGCAATAGTTGCCAGATAAAACTGCATTATCTACTATTCTGAAATAAATTTTCCTTGAATGAGTCTCCCTAACTTGTATATTTTTCTTTTTACAATTTATAAGCTTTCCAAAACTTTTTACTCATTTTGGAATATTAGTATTTGATATTATATGCAATTTTCAGATTGATTAAATTATACATTTTTGAGACAGCTAATAAGTATATCAAGCAATGTTTTTAATGATGTCCCAATACAAAATTTGCATTATTCATCAAATCCATTAGATTGTATAGAAAGAAATGTTGTGATATTTCCCCATATTAAAAAATCAATGTCTTATCCTTTCAATTCAATAGAGTTCATGTAGACATCACTTTTAGTGAAAACAACCCTTATTAAAAATAAATTGTTAAAATTTGAATTTGGCAACTATCATTTCCAAGTACAGAAACTCCTGTTTATTTAAATTAACCTCTTAAAACTAAATTAAACCTCCAATGATTATGTTGATCCCTGTTAAAATTTACCTTCCACTCTGAAATCTCTATAAATATTTGTGTTACCTCCTTACTTCTACCAAAGTGTATGTGGTAAGTGTTTGATCATGTGTTTATGCCCCAAATACTCATAGGCCTGGTTGTATCTAATGGACCATTGCACCTATAAATTCACTATGGATTTGATGGTCCATTAGATATAATGAGTGTCCAAGAAACCGGACCCTATATATTTATCCATTTGTACAAAATCACTTTATCATTAAAATTATATTTGAAGAGGAAAAACAGGCTAACAATTTATTCAAATTGAACCCTGATAATTGATTAACCCTTGATAATATCTGTTGAACCCTGTCAAACTTTACCTTAAACTCTGAAATCTACAAATATGTGTGTACCCTCTAAGTGTTCGTTTGCACCCACACCTGCTGTTCATATACATATATGTATGTGTTTGTGTCATTGCATGCATGTGTGCTAAACTTTGGTTGCTTGTTTGCACTTGCGCGTTCGTGTGCCGCTCTCCTCACACACACAAACACACACTCACACAGTATACATGGGATCACCGCCGACAAGGGACAAAGTACTTCGCGGCAATCAGACGACAACAAGCAACGGCGAGGAGAAGAACAACGGAGGAGGAGGTGGTGGAACGGGAGGAGGAGGAACTGGAGGAGGAGGTAATAGGACGAGGAGAGTGCAGAACAGGGAGAAGAGAGGGCTGAAATCGGGGAGAAGTTATTCGGAGGATTTGAGTAAGATGCTGCCGGCTGCTTGGAGGGATACTAAGCCTAGTCCTACCTCAGGTAAACTGCCACTAGATTTATACAATGTTTCACAGAAAGCTTAACACTTATTCAAGAAAATTTCGAAAAATATCTCACAAGTACTGCTCAGTCACATCTAGCTTGTTCTTAGTGTTTGTAAAAAAATATGGGAAGCATCTCACCAATGAAGTTTTCACTTTTTGTGTAGTTGAGAAGTTGCTATTCAGAATCATTCAGAATTACACAACTTACAGAAAAGTATCTACCACAGGCTTATAAGCCCAAAACGGTTCCAATTCTAATTTATACAACAGTCCAAATGTAGCTAGGTTATGTGCCACTTAACATTCTTCAATTACACATTCAATTTACAATTCAAAACACACAACAATGATTTCTTAAATTGAAAAAATACTTCTAAATTGAATTAAATCAATCACATTTAATTTAATATTATGCTAATTATAAATATTATATAAAAATACTAAGAAATTGTCAAAAACCACAGATTTATTGATACTTAGAAAGACCGGTTTCGGCTGTTAAACCATTGTCAATCTCTGATAAACTGAGTATTTTTATTTAAAATGAAGTTTTCATTTTGAGTCGCTATATCAGTATAACAGAATCTGGGTTTCTGAGAAAAGACAATTTTTGGGTCTCTATCTGTTTGTCTTCACCTATCCTTGTATATAAATAATATGCGAAGAATGACAATTCAAAGTCATTCTTACTCTATTCATGTATTTTTCTTATCAAAAACAATCATATTTAAAGTTTTCACTCATTTCAATGTCATTACTGTGTGTTTTGTGTTGATATTTTAATGTTGATTTGAAAAAGTATCAGTCTACATTTGTACATAATTGATACAGTTTTTGATTTAAATGGTATTTGATACATAGGTTTGATGATAGGTTTTTTTTGTGCAACTTGTAAATAACAGTAGTTAATGTCGTGAATTTGAAAATGTTAATATAAAGTGAAAGTTACCAAATTTACTGCATTAAAATTTCCTTCTGTAAATATTTTATCGTTTGTGTTTTATGTTTTTGTGCAAAACCTGTAGTTTATAGTGTTAGGATTACCTTAGAATTTCTCCCTCTGGTACAATATAATATTTGGTTATTCATTTTATACTCCTGAGTTTATGGAAATAGAATATTGATTCTACCCAATTTAAAAAGAAAGTAGAAATATTTATTTTCACTAAAAATGTTATGTTCATTTTGAGCCACTATGTATATGAAGTTCAATAATTAGAAATTGACTAAGATTTTCAGAATAAGCTATATTTGATATTGTAGACTGTGTCAATAGTTATTGAGTAAACTGAATGTATTGTCTAATTCACTCTATTCAGTATTCTACTCAATTATTTATTCGCAGTACAAAAGTTTCAAGTTTAAACCAACTCATGGTTGATATAAGTCAAAACCATTAATTTATTAAAACAAGTTGAGATACTAGTCTCGGTTGTTGCATCATTCTCTAGTAATTACCATCTCAGTACTATCTTAACCTAAAGTGCGAGATAAATTACTTTTAACACGGCTCTTTCTCGAAGACGGAGAGGTCCGATGCTCTATCCTCCACTTATCACTCCCACCACCTAGCAGCATTCTCCTTCTTTTGTGTCTGAGTGAGAAAGCTTTGTTTTGTTACGCGACGCGGCAACACTCCCCTCCATCTATTGCTGGCAATGTTCCAAGTAGTGTACTGGACAGCAGGTATATTGGTTTGTGTATGTCACAGAGATGTTTTCATCACAAGAACATGAAGCAAAATGACACGGCGCATCCAATTGTGCGCAGGATGTCCGTCTGTGTCCACGCTACAAACTGTGGAGGGAGAAATGGGTTTCTCCTCTTCATGTTAAAAGTAATTTATCTCACACTTTAATTATAAATATTTTGATGTTGGTTATCCATCTTGTTTCCACTATTATTATTACTATTAAATTTTGTAAAACTTTAAAGTGAAAAACACTCACATTCTTTGATTTGGCGACGTCCGTTTCGTGTAAGACTATCCGTTTTCGACTTTAAAGTTTTACAAAATTTTATAGTAAAAATATTTTGAACTTGATTTATGAAGATGCTTTCTGTGTAGGTCACCCAGAAGTTTCGAGAAGGCTCCTGCTAGAGGAATTCGAGAGCGAGTGCAAACTGAAGGACATTGCCGACTCGATCACCAGGCCGCGCCACCGTCGAGTCACCACAACGGCCGCCAACATTGCCACTGCTGCCAACTCAAACAACCAGGAGCCAACCAGGGATGGCGATACGCAGTCTGCCAAACAGGTGTGCCAACTTGAAATAGTTTACTAAAATTCGTTTTCCTTCGCATACTATATTTTCAACAACTTTCCATTTCTCAAGGACTGGTAAAAATAGGTACTTGACAATCTGATGTAGCCTACTCCCTTTGATATTGATACAGAGTGGACCAGGGGAAACGGACGGTTTTAAATTATGCAGTACTTGGCGGCTGGTGGAGGGGGAAACGCGCCGTCAAGGTCACTCGACTCCCCACTACCTGCCATTAAGTCGCTATTATGCCGCTGTGTCGAAAGATAATCACGTGTTTGCACATTTATAAAAAGTGGTGAATCAGTACCCAATAGTTGAAGCCAGTAGACTATCATCATCATCATCAGTATTCTGCCCTTGGGCAGGTGCATACAGGATTACTCCTTCTCCATTCCTCTCTGTAAAATATATTTTTAATTTTATATTGTCAATTTTTTGTGAATGCTACCATAGGCAACAGCCTCTGTAACAATTGTCAATAAATTGAAATAGTTTACTAAAATTCGTTTTGAATTCACAAAATATTGACAATATAAAATTAAAAATATATTTCTTAATAACTCAATATTTTCAAGTTCTGAGAGTTTATTGAATGCAATCATTCTATTATATTCGGTTTTTAATCAAATCAAATTCAAAATTTCTAGTTTATTTACTTCTGTACTGAAAAGTGGACTCAAATCAATTCAAGTGGATAGCATAACCCATCATTTTTATTCATTCATAACTCTACCTTCATTGCATTATCATTCATCCCATCATCATCACCTAGGCTTGAAATACCTCTAGAAAGTCGCCTTTGTAAAATAATAAAATAAAAAAATATCTTATCTTATCTGTCCTGTGCTATTCTCTTCCCAAATGAATTATTTTTCCTTCTCCCTGACATCATCCACCAGTATACTATCAACAACGTCGAATGTTTGCTAATGAAATGTTACACATTTTTGAGGTGAATGAAGAATTGACGGTGTTAATGAGTGATGAAGCTCATTTTCATCTGAATGTGATTGTTAATAAACAGAACTGTCATTATTGGGCTTAGGAAGTTGAGTTGAATTCCAAATAACTGATTCACCACTTTTTATAAATGTGTTGTCAATTTCAATCAATCTTGAAGGTACTTAATCAGTTACCTATTTTGACGAGTCTTCGTGATACTTGAAGAAGTCAAGTCTTCACGGCATAAAGTTCTCGTTGCAGGCTACATGGTCAGCTACACAGTTGCACCATAGTTGCACCATTAGTGAGAATGGGTTAGAGAGAAGTTGGTAGAAGGTTAGAGATTGGGGGCTAGGCTTTGGGCTTTAATAATATGCTGGTATTATTCATAATTATTTAAAATAATTGATTAAATACATGATAGGCTAATGTATATATTCACTTTCTTGGTAAGGGCTACTCGTATTTATGTAAAAATTGAAAAACCAAATTAAAATTAAAACCTCTCTTGTAAATAACATTATAAGTCGAAACATGTTGTGAGAAATAAAATGAAGTTGGAAGAGGGGTACTTTGGTTTCTCAATTTTTTACATAGCTACTGAGTATTTCTGAAAGCAATGTTTAATTTGGGAGGAAAATAGTACAAGGAGCTTCCTTAGTTTTTCTCTCCTGGCCAGTGCTTTGTTTTAAAAATAATAATAAATAGATCCACTGGTCTGTCTAAAAACAACAGGAACATAAAGCAAATATTTTAATAATTGAAAATGTTGTTCGCCAAGCTTAGAACTCCAACACTACGGAACAGCATGAAAACTCAATTAAATTGAAGAGTAACCAGACATACAGATTTGAAAGTCCAGAATATTGTAAACAACTTATTTCTTCTTGGGTGGGCTTATTAATTATATGTTACTCATCACACCATCTCTATCATTACTTGCCAAACTGTGTTTCTAGCAAAATTAAAAATAACTTCCATGTTATTAATTTTTCGAACACACAAACGTACAGTGAATCAATTTTCTCCGTAAACCTTGCAATAATCAGAAAATTTCAATAGATTTGCATAAATGGAGAAGGCAATGCCTCTGCAGGAAACAGTAATTATATACATATCAGGTTGAGTTACATGATTAACTATGCAACAAGTTCAACCTGCGCCCACGCTGCTGTCTATAACATACTGAAAGCTAACATTATTTGCAATTCATGGTGGAATTTATTTGAGGTTACTTTAATACGTGTTTTTGAATCATTCATCTCGGTTGAAAGAATTATTTGAATTCGAGAGTTTAATGGAAGGTCAGTTTTATTATTGAATCGACTTGTATATCTATTGTCTGTCATATTTATTTTTTCAGTTTCTCTTGTGTTTTGTATTCACATTTTGACTTGGCTGAATGTACGGTATCATCATATTCACATCCTGTGACATCATAATCCTGAAATTAGCTGAACTTCCCCTATCTAACAAATACTATCAAAGTTAATGCTTTAACTCTATTTTATATATATTCTTGTGATTTTTTTCCCATTTATTTGATATTTTGTTTTCTTTTAGATTCGTGGCGATCCTGATGGCTGTGGCTTGGACCTATCCTCACTGAGGTATTCGCCATCCTCAGAACTCAGGGTTGATTTACCTGCTGAAGATTTGCTCAACATTAAGAAAGGCTGGCTCATGAAGCAGGCTTCCGAAAAGGTCAGTATCAATTACAATTAAATTCCTCTAATCATTTATTTATTTATCGATCTATTTGAATTTATTTATTCAAGTGGCATAACCTATAATTTTCATTCATTCATAACTCTACCTTTATTGTATTATCATTCATCCCATCATCATCACCTAGGCTTGAAATACTTCTTGAAAGTCGCCTTTGTGAAATAATAAATAAATAGATCATAATAGTTATTATCATAATAATCATGAACATAATCATCACCACGATCTTACTCATTATAATACTCCACTTATGTTCATCCAAATATGATTTATTCCATCCCAAACAAAACAATAGGCCTACTGATTGAAGGGTTGTGTACCTAAACACAAATATTTATTAGCATTTCTATATTACTTTGCAATTTTGGTGAGCCGACGTAACCTAATGGTTTGCAGCATCGCAACTTCAGTCTGCTATCGCTGTACTGGTTTGATTTCCATCTACCATATATTTTTGTGTAATTTATTTCCTCAATAACCACGCAACAGTCATGTAGACATCACAGAAATTGCAATTTCAATACATTTCAGTTAAAAATAATACAGTACATTTTCTGGCTATAAGCTGTTGTCATTATAATGACACCCATCCTCTTTAATTTCCTGTATTATTTCTCTTTTATACCCAAAGAATAATTTAATTTCATCTTTCATTATGATCTGGCTATGAACTATTTGAGGGAAAAATAAAATTTTAATCAATTCAAATTGAAAAATAAAACAGCTCGTCTTCTGACTGTAAGCTTTCCTATAAGTTCGTGCAAACCTTAGTTTGCAGCACGAGGCCTTATGGGCAAACGTCATTCCAATGTAACAATTGGGCCACACTGTTACCTTTTTTATGCTGACTCTATTATCAAGAAGGCGTATGCTCTATTTTTCGATCTCTATTTCAACTATAAGCAGCATACAGGCTCTCTGGACTCTGTAAAATCTGTCAGCACTATACTCCATAAGAGCAATGCTGCAATATAAGGTTTGCACAGACTATAGCTATTAGCTATAATCCATTCTAGGTCATAGAATAAACAATCTCCTATAGGTTTTCTCTGTCTAGGTGTATAAAATAGAACTATTACAATAAATTTAAGAGGATAGGTGTTATTAACACTATATCTTGTATGAATAGTTTTATTATAATTATTATTGAACGAAAATCCTAAATAAATGCTGCAAATCACCTCTGCTACTGCAGACATTGACAACAGGGCTAACAGCTAGATGGAAATTCGATGAGAACTACTATCCAAAAATTAGTTGCCAGCCCGGGAATCGAACCCGGTACCTCCCAATTGCTAGTCAGGAATGCTTGCCCTTACACCAAACTGAAAATCTCTGGATAGCAGCGCTCATTTTATACGAAGCCATAGCGGCCAACTATTTACAGATGGAATTAAATTGAGAATGCATTTATTCAAATGCTAATTAATATATAATTATTATTGAACGAAAATCCTAAATAAATGCTGCAAATTATTTAGGATTTTCGTTCAATAATCATATATTAATTAGCATTTGAATAAATGCATTCTCAATTTAATTCCATCTGTAAATAGCTTTATTCTTTCATTGTGTTATTATAACATTTAATGGAGGAATAGTATTCATTACAACATCTTTAAAAACAGTTCTGAATATTCATTATCCCGTAGTAATCAATTCAATAATCAATAACTCTACTCAACACAATCGCACATTAAAAATCAAAATAGAAATACAATACAATCAAAATATTGTAATAATTTGTTGAATTTTTGTTGCAGGAATGGAACAAGCACTGGTTTGTTTTGCGAGGGGCTGCACTGTTGTACTATAGGGATCCGGCCGCCGAGGATCAGGGCATTTTGGATGGGGTCATTGACCTCAGTGGGGTCAGTTCTGTCACTGAGGTTCAGGTGGCTCGCAACTATGGATTCCAAACTATGGTAATTAAAAATATTTCAGATTTATCAGTTGTAACACTAATGTTTCATTCTAAACTAGACATTATTTCCTTTCTGTGCTTTTGTGAAGTGTTGTGGTAAATATCCACATTAAATGAGAACTTTTTAATCAACTTTTTAACTTTTAACTTTTGACCTTTAAATTTTCAACTTTTGACACTCTGAATGCTTGAGTGTGTGTCAATGAGCTGAAACTCAGGTACTTTTTGACATTGAATAAATATGTAACAAATTAAGAACTGAATTTTTAGTAGCATTTACCATCATTATGTTTTTTAATTTCACTGAAGGAGCTGAAACTGGGGTGAATTTTGACTCTGAACAAATAGGTAACAAGCTAATAATCTTTCAAATTATGTTTTAGTAGCTTTTTCATTATTTTGGCGTATGATATCATACTGACAAATAATGGGGCAGGTTCCTCTTAAGACTTTCTTAAACTTACAATATATAATAATACCTCACTATTTATCAATATCATTATGTATTGTAATGAAATTACATTGAAACTGTATTTTCTCTACTCAATTACGGTTTATGAGCGCTACTGTATGTTATTCCTCTCCCAAGAGGACTCTGATAATCTTCCCATTCAGTCTGTGTTCACGAGCATATCTATGTAGACTACATACAGTTATCGAGTTTCTATGCATGCAAGTGTCTACAAAGTTTTAAATTATTGCGTGCGCGTGTAATTTGATAGGCAAACATGACTACTGTGCTATTATTTCCCCCTACTGTTATGTAGAGCTTCCTCTCGACACAAAAGTAAATCAGTTCAAAGCCGACTGTTTGCATGGAATTTGTTTCACTCTAAAATAATTGGCTTCATGTGTTGAGGTTATGTTATCAATACACTTGCATTCAATGAAGCCTTTTGGATTTCACAAGTGTTTCTTATTACTTTAGACAAAAAGTAATTACAGTTGTGTTGTGAGTGGTGTTGTGGTACTTTTCAAATTTGTGTTTTCAAAAAGTAATTACTTTAATCTTTTAATCAAGACGGACTACCAAATGCTAGATCAAAATATTATTTCCTCATGAAAAAGCTAGATTGAATGCTATCTTCTGAAAAAAAATCATGGTCAAACGAAATGTGTTTTTTTATCATTTGGTTTCAATCCAATTCAATTCTCTATTACCAAAATTTAGCAACGTAACAAATCAAAGGTTAATAAATCAAACACTTATCACAAGAAAATAAAAGATTGAAGAGATTATTCTGTGTTGAAGGTCTTGAACATAAAAAATCAAATATGCTGATGTAGGACTAATGGTATTTTAGTTTCAATAATTAGATAATTCATAATTAATATTTGTAATTGTTGTAGACATGGGATGACCGTCGGTACGTGCTTTCGGCGGTGACGGCGGGGATTCGCTCCAATTGGATGGCTGCTATTAGAAGGGCGGCTGGCCTACAGGAGGAAATAACTGCTACAACATCTATACCGTGAGTAATCTATATTCTCAATCACAAATTTCAGTCGTGGGTTTTAGTCATAGTACTGAATTAAATATAATACCTTATTTATATAGTATCTTATCTAAATTTAAATTTGGGAGAGGAATAGCACAAGATCACCTTATTTTTCCTCTCAATATCATCTTTATTATGTAATTATTGTATCAATAGATAAAGAATAAATAATGGTTTTGCTAAATTCCTCTGTATCTTCAGTTATTGAAGCTGGATGAAGCCTGCTTCACTAAAGGCTAGACCACATCAAGTGTTTTTCAAGGCGACACCCTGATCAACCAATCAAGAGAGCTTCCTGCCCTGCTGGCTCTAAAAACACTGTCTGAAAACGCATAAAAACCCCTTAGTATGGTATGGCCGAAATAGACCTGCAATATGATTCTACAATATCATGTACAGGTGGTCATGATTTCAATACAGAATTTCAAATTTTAAAAGAAAACGAATGGCAGAAACTGCACATCGATATCTCAAACCGTTTCAAAGTCATTAACATTCATAGATAGATATTAATAAATCTTACAAAAATGAAATAGATGAGTACATTAAAAATATCTGACAGTTCAAACTTTTTCCAAAGTGTCAAGTATGTGAGTGGATGCTACTGGAGTGTTCTCTGACACTTGAAAATGTAAAATTTGGTAATTTAGATTTAAAAAAAATGATAATCAATGTATTCATTCATTTCATTTTTGTATGATTTATTAGTGTTTTCGAATGTGAATAACTTTGAAATGGTTAGAGATATCAATGAGCATTTCTGTCATTCATTTTCTTTTGAAATTTGAAATTCTGTTTCGAAATCATAACCACCTGTACATGATATTGTAGAATCATATTGCAGGTCTGTTTCGTGCTTTAGGGCAAGACCATACATGCTCAATACACATCAATGATTTTTAAAGTCAAGTCTGAAACTTGTTGACATTTTAAAGTGTTTTAGAAAATTTCTGCTGGCAATAATTGTATGAGAGTTTTTAATTTTTGAACACTTTTTGTTTTTCAAGTGACAATATCTTTTAAGAATATAAAAAAGGATTGTAAGAATATAAAAGTTCTGCTCTTGAGTGCTCGAAACTAGTTGTGTTAAATACAATAAGATGAAATAGCTAGTAATTTCTATGATTATTGAATTGTACGGTATGTTATTAAATGTAACTAAGTAATGAAATAATTTTTGTGTTGTTTTTCAGTGCGGAACGCGAGCTAGTGACGTCATCTTCGTCTGTCTCAGTAGTGTCGGTGGCGCCGCGACGCTCCCTGGCATTCTCCTCGGATGGAGACGACGAGTACCGGACGGCGTCGGAAGGGGGCCGAAGGGGGAGTAGTAGTGACTGGGGAGACGCACCCCTGCCCCCTTCCCCGCCTCTTAACAGGACGCCCATTTCGAGGGTCAAGGAGAGGGCCAGGTAAGGGCTAAATCAGAAGATATTTATTTACAATGCAAATGACCCGAATGTAATAACATTGGTAGAAAAAATAATAAGGTAGTTCTTATGCTATTTTTCTTCCAAATTTATAGGTGACAAAGTCCAAGATAAGGTTAGAATTTCACGTGTACATTTTTTATAAAATTTTAGTCCAAAATAAACATGAAAACTATAAATTTTGAATTTAGATTGTTTGAATTAATACATTGATAAGAAATATTCCACTCAATTACCACTTGTAACGAATAATATTGAGTTATTTAAGAACATTTGAAACCATTGAAGAAACACAGACTTGTAAACACTAAAGCTCAGATAATTATGAATAAAGGTCGAGAACTGGTAGATTCTTGATGCCGCATCCACACTATCGCCCAATGCGTACAAATGACGACAAGGTGAGAGTGTGGATGGCTGCGTTGGCAGCGCTCGCCTTCATTGGCCTTCGCTTGCCATCGCTCCGATTTCTGTCGAGCGAAGGCGAGTGGCCAGCCGAGCTTCCACAAATTGTTACATTGCAGCTTGGATGGCAAGACCAACGTGGCCAAGCTTACGAGCTTGGCCAACGATTTGGCAAGCCACTGAGCCAGTGACTGGGCGATAGTGTGGAGTAGAATTTAGATTGTAGTATAGAATTTGGAATATACTTATCAATTATAGAATTTTAGTATAGATTATACTTGCGAAATTTAGTAGGTGAACTAGTAGATTAGGAGGAGAAGAGAGATATCAAACGTTGGATAGGATTTTGGTTCTGATTCAAATTTATTTATTTGCCATAAAAAACATTCCTGACCAATCAATACAATATTACCAATTTCAATATAGTACTTATAGTACTATAGAAAAGTTCTATAGTGAAGTACTACAAGAAAAATAACAAATGAATAAATTATTCAATGTTCTCAAATTTATATTGAATCTGAGTTTGATGCTCTTTCCACTCTGTTGTAAGCTTTTGTTCAACAACAGACCAAAGAGTGGAAATCATTTCATTCAGATCTCACAACAGAATAAATGATTTCTTACTTACGAAACGCTACAGCCCTATGGTCCTTGGCCTCCTCAACAATTCGCCTCCAATCATCTCAATCACTTGCTCACCTCTTCAAACTCTTGATTCTTGATTCTCTTCAGTTTCTCAATTCCATGCACGTCAGATCTCTCTCCACATCTTGAAGCCAGCGGGTTCTGGGGCGACCTCTTCTCCTGGTTTCTTTTTTCGTCCAACAAACATATGTCTCTGTATTCTCTTTGCTCCATTCGTTGTACATGACCCAGGCCAGCTAATTCTTCTAGACTCATGAATAAATGATTGAATGAATAGAATAGAATATAGAATGGAATATAGAATGGAATATAGAATAGATTATACAGAATAGAATATAGAATAGAATATTTATTTCGCCAATATTCAAGATACATAAGACAAATGTAAATTATAATAAATCTTAATGTTTTGGCACAGCCAGCAAGGTACAGCAAGTCATACTTGTGCGCTAGCTGTGAGTTCGTAAAGAGAACAGTAACATAGAGAAACAATAGCGTAAGTAGATATCCTATGGTAAAGGGCGTTTATGTCGCAACTTTTACTCTTATCTCAAGCCAATTACTATCGATTATTGTCGTTTTTTACTGTTTTGACCGGGTGAGAGTGTATGAACGGCACAATATGAGAGACTACCAGCGTCATAAAGCTTCACAGGAAAGAACTACGTGGACTATCGGCTTGAGATAACAGTAAAAGTTGCGACATAACCGCCCTATACCATGGGATATCTACTTACGCTATTGTCTCTCTATGACAGTACAAAGTAAAAAAATACTGAAACATGAAAAAACAACAAGAAGACAAGATAAATGAAAATAAAAAGTAGCCTGGTAGTAGTAGTAGAATGGATAAATGAATAGCTGAATGAACTAATATTTTATGTAATTGTGGTTGTATTTGTGGTGCAGGGGCGGATCGAAGTCTAGGGGCTACCAAGGCGGTGGCAGCAGCAGCAGCAGTAAGCGGTCGCGGTCGTCGCCGCCCTCCTCACGAAGGTCCACCCTCGACTCGGTGCGCACTGAGGATCTGGTGCGTGCGTGCTGTCAGTCCGACCTTGACATCGGGTCAATCAATGTAAGTATGACTGCAGTGGAAGTGAATTTGTATGGCTTACTGTTGGTGGGAAGGTCCTAGTATGAATACTTTCAAATTCAAATTTATTCAAAAACATACATAATAACAACAACAAAAAATACAGAATCAAAATATAAATATATAAAGTACAAATATCAAATACAAGTTAACAGGTTTCGTGGTGGGGTGTGCTAAAATACTTTTGGGACACAGATGGAAATAAATTGGAAGTTGCATTGCGTCAAATGCTAATTAATGAATAATAATTATTAAACTAATTATTATTAAACTTTTGGGACAACTAGTGTATGACTCACTTTGTGTGTAATTGAGAAGTTGATATTATTGTGGTAATTAGTCATATTAAATAAAAAGACTAAGGTGTAAAACTATAAACCATAAACTATGTGTACAGTTAATCAGAGATTGACAATGGTGTAACAACAGAAACCGGTATCTCTACTTTTAATAAAATCTGTGGTTTTTAACATTTATACTATACAAGGCACTTTATACTATACTGTCCAAATCAAAATGTTGGTTATGTCACTTTCACTTTTCAAAATACAATTTACGCTCTTCAATAAACGAGAGTCAGATAAACGAGTAAATTTTGAATCAAATAGATACTATTAGAGTCTAGAATATCAAAAAATCTAGAACAGTAACTTATTAATTATTCAAATTTTTTTAATTATTAATTAGTCTAAATTTTGAATGAAACTAGAAATTTTTGAACTAAAAACTTCACACTTTACAGAAAACTATCATGATGTTTTGTAGAGTTGAAGAGATTATTTCCAATGGGAGGGTCTCAGTTCGTCAAGATCTTAGTTCATCAAGTACTATATCTATTTTCACTATTTCTTGAGATTAGTAATTGATTGAAATTTAATTTAGAACAGTATTATTTAGCATTAGATTGGACAGCATAGAATGATGTGATACTTTTTTATGTTTAGTGTTGAGTTGTATGTTTTTCATGTATATTGACAGTGCCTGTCAATATACAATATTTTATATAATGTGTCTTGGGCAATAAATGAAATTTGAATTTGAAATTTGAATAACTGGGCTATATTTGCGACCGAGCTTATGTAACCTTGATTTACTTGTCAGACGCCGGAGAAGCAGCCATGCAACGAACTGGACGAAATCAAGAAACAGCTGACCGGTGCGCTGAGAGAGTTGAGCAGTGCTGAAGAGGAGCTGCTCAGGCTAAGACAGAGGAAAGCTGACATTTCTTCTCTAGAAACACAGGTAGTCTATCATTCTATCTTTATTCATAATTCTTTTCACAAGTGACACTAATTATAAATATCATCAAATATATTTATCATTAAACATATTTAAATCAAATTTTTTGAATTACTATTTATTGATTGTAAAACTGTGAGCATTCCTTACAAGTAATATCAATGGTTCACATTCAATCAATTTTGTCAGATTATTTAAACGTATCCAAAACGCAATGAAGAACAACTTCTTAATGATCGAAGGTTGACTACGGTTGAAAGTATCTTGTATCCCGGAGTCGTGTATTTCCAATGATTCTATTCAGGAGAAAGTATTACGGTTGAAAAGTTGAATGTATTACAATGATTCTATTACGGTTGAACTTATTATGTATCTCGGAGTCGTGTATTTCCAATGATTCTATTAAGGAGAATTATTTGCACAATAATTGTTTTATGAGGAATTGATGCAATTTTGTTCAAATCTTATTCGTTTGTGATAATATATTTTGATAAAATGTGAATAAATAGGGAGGAAGTAGAAGACGAAATTTTCATTGCTCTTCCAGTTTATTTTTCAACTTATCAACCAACCAATGTATTAGGCCTTTCTATTATTAATAAATACCATTTAACAAAAATTTTCATGATTAAATATCGGTGACTAAATAACATCATTTGAATTAATCATATATTCATTTATTCATATGCAAATACAATCCAGGTAAAAACAATAGGCATTTGCCCAAACCTGCGTCAAACCTTAATTTGGAATACACATATATAAGAAAAAAATAAGAATAACGATATTACATTTATTTAAAATATAATCTATGTTG
The DNA here is from genome assembly GCF_014356525.2 of Nilaparvata lugens. Lineage (NCBI taxonomy): Eukaryota > Metazoa > Arthropoda > Insecta > Hemiptera > Delphacidae > Nilaparvata > Nilaparvata lugens. The sequence goes on along the minus strand of NC_052513.1, from coordinate 34,200,344 downwards.
TTAAAAAAGTATGCAAAGGGCAAAGAGCACGGTATCAGTTGTATCATTTTACAAATTAATGGGGTTTCCCAACCTATTCAATGAGTTTGATTTTGTAATATTTTTGTGTTGAATATTATATGAATTGTTTTATAATACTTTTCAGGTTGAAGATCTTTTGAAGAGGGTAGAAGAAGCTGGAAAGCAACGCGCCAAAGACTGTGCCGAATTAGATAGTCTGAAGAAAAGGTTAGTCATGATATTTTTCAAGACAAGTTTTTGAATTGAGTTTTCCTGCTGTGTTTTCTGATATAGTATCATATTTGGCGCAGTTTAGAATGATACAGTATCATTTTTTTGTAGTCCTGGCTGTTTTCAGTAGCCAATGTTTGAGTAGATATAGAATATTCTATATTTAGAATGCATATCATATTATGCACCATCTTGGTTCAAACGGAAATAGATCAGCTGTTAGTTTAAACTCTGAATGAAACACGTTGTATTGAATGCGGCAATGCCTACATGTAATTGTAGATGGAGCATAATATGGCACTAAGATACGTATATATGTGATCTATATACAAATATAGAAACACATGAGATCGCAGATCACAGTCTGTATGGGCGAACCAGTTATATCAGTTAATTCCCGAACGCCAACTCAATCAGCCAATTGGAGAGCTTCCTGCCCTGCCGACTCGTCTGAAAACCGCTACGTTTGGCTTAGCCCTTGAGGTTCGCCCACACAGACTGTGATCTGCGATCTCATGGGTTTCTGGAAAACGCTTCGAATGGCTCTATCCTTGAAAGTAGACTAGCGAAAACTTCATGTTAGGGCCAAGCCACACGAGGCGGGTTTTTTGGTTGGCACGACAAGACAGGAAGACAATTCAATTCAAGTCACGACAAGACAATTCGATTCGTTGATTGGATTGGCGTCTCAAGAGAGATTCCTTCCTATCCAGTCAATCAGAGAGCTTCCTGTCCTGTCGTTCCGACTGAAAAACGCCTCAATGGGCTTGGTCCTTATTGTTTTTGTCTCTCCTTCATTTATGAGCATAATTAAGTATTTGAATATTTTTCAGGCTGATATATTGAGTTGAATGATAATTTATGAATATGATGTCATTGTTTCAGGTTCATAGACGACAAATCGCACTGGGAACACGACCTGCAGCGCGCAGAGTGCGAACTGCAAGCAGCGAGCGATCGGTGCGCGCAGCTGTGTGCCGAACTTAGCGCCAAGAACGGCGACATCTGTCGGCTGGAAGCGGAACTAGCACGTGGCGATCAGCTGATCGAGCGGCTAAAATCAGAACTGCATTCGGTGGGCGACCGGCTCAGCAACGGCATCGAGGAAAACGATGCACTGTATCGACGCATTCGCGAACTGGAGGGCCGGGGAGGCAATTCGGTGGTCGTTCAGGTGCGGGACAAGGCCAGGAGTGTGGACTCGTTGAGCGATCTCACCAACATTGATCTGGACTTGGATTTGCAGCAGTTGGACAAGGATCGGTGAGTTGGTCATTGCAAAAATGAAGAGTGAAGTGTATAGAAATATGTATATTCTATTTTTATTACTGAAAATTTAGATTGAAATCTAAACCAAATGCCAAGCAAAAGGAGGCGTTTTCAAACGAGTACCATGGAGTAAAGATACCGTTTAATCATCTAAGTTTAAGATACTTGTGGTTGTGGTAATCATTTGTCTCTGGCCGTACCCAATGATCTTAGATTGGTTGATTATCATCTGATTCCCGAACGCCAACCCGAACAGCCAATCAGAGAGCTTTTTGCCCTGCCGACTCGTCTTGAAAACGCTCAGCCAACTGGAAAGCTTTCTGCCCTGCCGGGTTGCGGAAAAACTCCTCATGTGAGAACGCCCTTATTAGGAATAGGGTATGTGTATTCCTGCACGGGTCACTCGAGTGTTAGTAACTGAAATTATAGTTAATATTTTATGAGATATATATTATAACAATACTCCAGTTATTCATTTATATATTTATTGCATTTTGTCTAAGGTTTGTTTTATCATTTAATGGGAAATGCATTGATTAATACGATTTGATTCCCTTCAAATTCCTATTACGTTGTTTTGACACCACTTTCCCTTTGTGCAGAGTGTAAATTTCATCCATAATCTTAAAACCTATCATACTGTTCTCCTTGTAAGACTTTTCAATTCAATTGTTTCTATTAATCATGAAATGTTTATGTATATGCTGTACCCGTAATATGCTATTGACTAAGCCTATTGTTTGCATCTTAGTAATTGTCTTAAGGCTGATAAAATTCTTGATTCTTGATTGGCTGAGTACAAATGTATTGTGGTACAAAAATAAACTATTTTCTATTCCTGTATTTTTGTTATTCATTTTATAATATATTTTTCTATTCTAGAGTGGTGGAGGAGTACGAAGACCTGCGTACCCGGTTCGAGAAGGCGGTGGCGGAGATTCGCGCGATGAAGCGGGAACTGCGCGAATCGCAGACGGCTGCGGACTGCCTGGAGTTGAGCCTGATTCACGCCCGCCAAGAACTGCAGTGTCGTCAGAGTGACGCAGACGCCCAGCAGTCGCTTATGGCCGCTCGTATACAGGATTTGGCCACCAAGCTGTCCAACGCCGAGAAACAGGTAAGTGCTTTGTTGGGGGTTTCAGCAACTTCTCTATCATTTTTGTAGTTTCCTTTAGTAGGATTCCTGATTGTTGGTATCTGATAGTTTATCTTTTTACAATATTATAAAGGAAGGAATAGTTTAGGAGGAGGAGAAGGAATATAAAGGAAGTAAGAAGGAATATAGGAAGGGAAACACATGCACGGGATAGGGAATATACGATTCATGCATTATCACTCATGCTCTATCATCTAAAGTTAGAAATATGAGCAGCAGAAGATTTAAGTCTATAGTAACAAAATGGTTGAAGGAGAGAGAATTTTACTCGGTTGAAGAAATCTTCAACTGCAATACCTATCCATAAGGATAATTGTTCTCAATTGCTTTAACACTGGTCAATTTCAGATTATGTGTCTGTGTGAATTATGTTTATTTTCTTTTGTGTATGTTCTATATGATTAATTATGTTCAATTGACTTTTGTCCATGCAATCAATGTTTGTTTATGACAATAATGAAGATTTGATTTGATTAACTCATAAACTGATATACTTACAATTTTACATTAACATTCTGAATTTACCGAGGTTGGCTATAGGCCTATTTTCATTCTTAATTATCAATCTATTTCAATTTAATAATTAGAACCAATTTGATCAATTTGTGATTCAAAGTTTAGACAACGATTTATATCCACTGAAACAGGTTTTCCTCCAAACGATTCCATAGCGTGATTGGTAGCATGCGCAATTCATAAATGAAAGGTTGAATGAATGAGATAATTGGTTTGAGACTACTAATCACTCTATTTTTGATGGAAATTTTCAACTTTGATGAAGAATATGCACGTAATTTTGACAAAATGATGAATAATTATTTTTCCCATGTTTCCTGGACATAAGGAGATTGCATTCTACCAAACAAAATTTTCCCTAGTGCCAAGCACGCTACACACCATGGTCAGTAATAAAAAAATTCCATTAAGAATTTGTGTTTTTGTCTTCTGTAAATTGAAACATTTTACCCAGTTATTTAGATTATTTATCTCAAATCTTTATCTTGACTTCAAAAACCAAGTCTTGTTAACTAAAAACAGTATTCTTATTTGAATTTCAGATTCGTGCCCTGAAGCAAAAACTGTCCAAGTCAGAAACACGTGACAAACGGCGCTCTCTCTCACTCAAAGGCCGTGAATCCTTCTCCATCTGCAAAGAACTTGAAGACAAGTTGGCCGAACTTGAAAAGAAAATCTGTGCACTGGATAACAGCGGCATCACTGCCATCACCAATGGCAGCACAGACACTCAGGAACATGATGATTCCAAACAGAAACCCCAATTACCTCATACCTCTTCTAGTCCAGAAACAAACGGCTCAAGTAGTAAGGTTAGCGCCGCCAGGTTGCGGCGAAAGTCGCTAGATAGCGCCACCAGCTCTGAACCAATGAAAGTGCTCATCCGCATGAACTCGCTGGAGGCGAAAGTGAGCAAAGCTGCCAAAGGCATCATGATTAGTCGGTCGTCACCACCCGCCAATGACGACATACCTGAACACCCGGTTGTGTTGAATGTTGAAGACTCTGTTGATGGGCCAGAAGGCTTGAAAGTTGAGGTTGTCAATGAGGTGAGAAAGATGGAGAATCTGTTGAGGGTGAAGTTGGGTGAGCTGGCAAAGAAGAAGGAAGCGCTAATATCAGCAGGGGAGTGGAATGATGAGAACAAGCTGAATCTACTAGCTGAGAAACTCGCCTATGAATCAGTGTTGGTTGGAAGGTTACATGATGCTGTCTCCGACTCCAATATGGCTGACTGCAAGGATGCCAACCGTCTGATGTCCATGTTGGAGGTGAAGTTGAATGGTGGCAAACCCAACATTGAAACTTCTTTTGATTATCTCACACGTACGTTGAGTAGGCACCTTATGGAGCAAAGCAGGGTGAAGCCCAGGAAGGTGAAAGAGAGAAAGAAGGTGGCGGGAGGTAGTTTTGTGGAGGATTTGAAACAGAAGAAGAAGGTGTTGGATGGGAGGACTGAGAAGTTTCTGGAGGATGTCATTGAGGAGTTGGCCATGGTGTTTGCTGTGGAGACTCTGGGGGATGATGTGAGGTGCTCTGGGAGGATACAGGAGGCATGGAGTTTGGCTCAGGAAGCTGTCAACCAGGAGTTGATCCAAGCGGAAATATCCCAAGTCATGCAACAGTGTACAAAAACTTATGAGAGTTTGATGGATAGGGAGGATGAGACACGGTTCTTGGGACTGATCCAGCAGAGGGCATCGCTGGAGTGCTGGGGGAATTTGGCGGCAGACATGTTGAACGGAGAGATGGAGAAAGCTGTGAGCCGGCTACATGAGAAATACCAGGCGAACTTGGTGAGGTTAAAAGGTGAGAAGGAGAATGTGGTTGGTGGCTTGAGTGAGGAAGACGAGGAGAAAGCTAGAGTGCTGTTGCAGCGGTTTGTTGATATAGTTGCACACAAGTCACTGTTAGACACTAGGATGGCGTTGCTGTGTGAGGGTGATGAAGAGTCCGGCCCGGAGGACCAGGAAACGTGGATATTTGATGAGGTGTCGTTTCTAACTGAAGTACAAAATCTGTATGTGAAGTTTTGTTTTGACCTTCACAACGAAGGTGAGGAGAGGATCAAGGAGGCGTTTGGTGACGTTTTGAAGGAGGTGGACTCGCTGCGTGACCACGTGGTCGACTGTGTGAAGGTGGACGCGAGTGCGAGCGTGGTGGGCACTGACAGCCTGGCCAGTGTGCGGTCGGAGGGGTCGGACTGGGTGGAGGTGGCCTGCTGCTACTGCGGCGAGATCAAGGAGCGACTGGTGCAGCTGCAGATGTGCCTGGCTCAGGGCAAGGAGTGTCAGCGCTGCAACAGTCTACAGGAGGAGTTGGACAGGTTGGTTGCAATGTGCATTATTTGTTTTTAAGTTTGTTTGAATTCTTATTTGTTTTTCAGTTCATTAGAATTGTGGAGTTAGAGAGGTTGGCTGAAGCTTTTATTTTTTCACGTTTGATTTGAATTGTTTGTAATATGTTCTGAGTATTCAAGAAGAACTATTCATTATTCACTGTTTACCAAGGGGTTGGTTGATTTTTTCCATCTGTTATTCAATTGGGAAGGGCCTTATCAAATAATGGTCAAAGATCTTTGATCAACTTCATTTTCATCCCCTATTAGACCCATGTTAGACTAATGACTGGTTTTTTATAGTGAGGTCCACGTTATAAAGACAGTATTTGATCAACTTTGGTTTTGCCATCCTTGCCTATCATTCGACAAAGCCTGTGTTACTATATACTTTTCTAGGTTCACAAGGATGCCAATTATGTTTTTTGACAGTGTGGAAATATAATTAATTAATGCAGAGAATCGGCATCGCTATTCTTCTATCTTAATCCACTGCCATTATAACGTGGACCTCACTATAGAACTATCCATTCTAGAACCTTCCCTTTACTAAAACTTCTTTCCTTCTCATGTTTCTTGATCAGCTGAAACGTAGATGATGAAAATTAATTCACCCTTTAAAGGTCAATCAAAGTTTCATTAAGATTTCTACAAACCGAGCATGAGTAAACGATTTAATAAGTATTTTGAAAAAAATTGATTCAAGCTATTTGATCCTAGTTACAGCCTAGCGTAAGGTTGCAAACCTAGTGGACCGGCAAATGTAACTTAAAGATTGACAGTGTTGAATGTGAAGCATGTATTTTAATGGTAGCGCACTTAGTGCTCCAATATTCGCCACCAGGTAGCTCCACCATCTGATTACATGCATTATGAAAATTCTCAATCTTGAAGATATTTTCACGGCTCCACTATGTTTGTCGGTAATTGAAAAATGTCCAGTGTGACATTTATAAATTATTCTCTTATGGTGCAAACCTAAGATGTTTTCACGGCTCACATTTATAAATTAATCTTAGGTTTGCACCTCAAGATAATAATTTATAAATGTCACACTGGACATTTTTCAATAACCGACAAACATAGTGGAGCCGTGAAAATATCTTAGGTTTGCACCATAAGAGAATAATTTATAAATGTTGCACTGGATATTTTTCAATTTATATACAGGATATAATTCATATGAGTCCAAGGTGTTTTCTGATGTGAAGTCGAACATACTATTTCAATTATGTCAACTTTCTTACCAGTCTCTCATTTAATACACAATTACAATTAATTAATAATACAATCGTTACGTTATTAATTAATACGTTATTAATTTAATATAAAATTTTTTCCAGGAGAGAAAGCAAACATCGTGAGGTCCTAAACAGCACCCATCAACGGCAGCAGATGGAGTTGTCAGAACTGCAGAACTCCCTGGAACAGGAAAGACAAAAACTGGTGAGTGGTTAAAGGAATCTGCATACTCTTCATAATGTACCTATAATTTTCTTCATTCATCTATCGGGGGCGGAGGAGAGTGAAAATGGTTGGTAATGTAAGGGAGGAGGGAAAATACTTCAAGCTGAAGAGAATAGCACAGGGCAGGGAGGAATGGAGAAGAAGGAATCATGTATGGACCCGCCCTAGGGCAGAATACTGATGATGATGATTCATCTATATCATAATGTACAATTATAACTTTTGGAATGGCCCTGTAGACGTATGACGAAAACTTTTCCTATCTCAATTATACAACATTACAATTCTAGGATATGTATGATATATCTCATTTTCAAAAATTTACAGTCCGAAACAAAACAAGAAACACATTTTTTATAATTACTGTGACTGTCCAAAATTAACATATTGTAATAAAAAGAAACTACTTTGATTGATTACATTCTCAATACTATTTATTTAAAACTTCGACTGAGTCACTGTCAATATTGTAGAACCGTTCTATAATGAAATAAAACTGTGTAGAATTTGACAATATATGTTTTTTTATTTCACTATTTATTTAAGTTTATTTTGTCGTAATCTAATTTGTCTAGTCTGTTTGTAATCTCATTTAAAAGATTGGGTCTCTTCCATCGAATTGCATTCAGAGGTTTGTGTTTATGTGCCGAATCAGGTGTGCCAACACGAGCAGGAACAGTCAGCACTGAAGGAACGCACCTGTGATATAATTTAAAGTACGCGTCCCATAGCTTTTCCTCCGTGACTGAAACGGAATATAGACACAAGGTATGGTTTGCGGGGTAATATTCACGGCTTTGCAAAAAAAAAAAACACCCTACACACAGAGATTCTTCAGGGTTGCAACGTATCACCAACAATTGAAAGAGCATGTTGAACAAATGTTAGCTGAAAGGCTGTGTTGTGCTAAAAGGATGCAACTCAAAAAGGCTCCTTGTGTATCTTTTCGGATGCAACACGTTGCTTTTGAGAAGATACAAAAGAGCATCTTTTGCTTAAGAAGAATTTTCAAAAATGTTGGATGTTTTTCAACGGGTAGTACTGTAGTCTAGTGGCCCTCCGCCAATACGGATAGGCAAAGCTACAGGACCCGGTCTGTAATTCTGTCATTCATTCTTCTGTCACTTCGGGCTGTCTTATTTGTCGAATCTATTTCGAATGTATGTTTTGAATCAGGTTTACCAACACCTGTAATATTAATCCATGCCTTTTTCACTTTTGGCTGATTGTGAACGAGTCTCATTTGTCGAATGTTTGTGATTTGAACCAGGTGTGCCAACACGAGCAGGAGCAGTCGGCGCTGAAGGAGCGCGCGCGCAAACTGGAGCGGCGCCTCGGCACCCTGGACTCTGAGTACACGCAGCAGATGGACAACCTGCGTGCCGCCTACCACAAGACGCTCTCCACCTCCCTGGACAGGGACCACCTCCAGGGCGAGGAGACTGTGCGTCTGCGCTATCAGGCCGAGATCGAACAGCTCAGGGTAGGTTGGCTCGGTAAACATATTCGTGTAGATTTATTGGTGGGGATTCCCAGACGGGAGTTCCACCTCGTCTAAGAGTTATCAATGTAGATCCATGAAAATGGAATCGCATCAATCACATTTTTCATCAATCAATCACATAATTCACATTGTAAGCACTTTACATAAAATTCAATCTCAACTACCGTGAAACTATGAATAGAAATTTGAAATTAGGATTTAATCACTGCTGAAATATTAATGGATTTTTTATCTTTAGGTACCAACTATTCTTGATACGAGGGGCATGTGAAAAACTGGTTCTCCCTGGTAATATAGGTACTGTTATTGGCGTGTCATTGATTTTAATTTATTTGTTTTACAGGCACTTTGCGAAAAAGGATTGATGGGGATGGAGAATTCTCACCGGAGAATAATCGCTGAACTGGAGGAGAAACATCGACAAGAGTTGGAAGCACTGAGAGTGGAGAAAGAGCAGGCTCTGGCCGAAGAAACTCAAGCCACTCTAGCTGGTAACTAGTTTTTCATTTCTATTCTTCCTACTACTATTCTCAATTCTAGTAGAAGTCTTCTACTTCTATTGTATCTCCTTCTACTCTTGCCCGGTTTTTTCAAAGAGAAAAATGAGGAGTTGTTTGTCTCTGGTTCTAGAAAACTTAGCCAAAACATTTGAAAATGCTCAAATAGTCTTCAATGGTCAAAGCCTGTTCCACCAACACCGGTCAAGTTCAACCAATATATTATCAATATGTCTGATACTCATCTATTTCAATATCCATGACGAACTGCAAGTTGATTCGTTATTGAACTATTTTTTGCGACACTACAGTCAGGTTTGACGTGTCAAAACCAATAAGTTTGAATTTGTTATCTTTCAAATTTTGATTAAAATTCTATATATTTTTCAAATTTCAGCTTTGGATGCAATGCGTAAAGCTCACGAAGCCGAAGTACAAAAAGAAATAACCAAATTTAAGTCGGAATTCCTCAAGAAAATGCAATCCTCACACGATATAGGAGCATTGCATAAGGAGCAAGAGTGAGTATTTCTACTATCAATAATTATACTCTATTCTTCTATTCAATTTATCCCAATGACAGCCTGTGTATCCTTAATATCAGGTAAATTTTGGTTCGGTTTGCGCCATTGCACCAAAACAAAGGTTGGCGTTACTATTTTAAAAACGCATTTCATAAGGTGCGTACAGACTTTCGCTCTGCTCCGCAACCGAACGTCACTCGAGCAGAGCGATTGATGATCGACCGGGGAGCAACAGTGGTTCGACCGGGAAACGCGAGAAGAGCTAACATCTTCCGTAACGTTCATGATGGGTGCGACTGCAGAGCGGGGGCGGAGCGACTGCGGTGCGATGGAGGAACGAGGGCGGTACGAGGGCGGAGCGTGCTCGGTGCGGGTTGGAGGCGCGTATATGTGTACGCAGCTTTATATTTCAAAAACTTTATTGAGCTTAATGGAATGTCTGAGTACTATTCCGTTATATTAATATCCATTTTTCTATTGTCTCCAGTTTAGATGTTTCTAGTATTAATATTTAGTAATGTTTTTAGTATGAATTGAATCACAAGTGCTTTGCTGAGGATGATGCCCACATGAGCTCCAGGCTTGTGCGTGGGTAATGAGACGGGTGATGATGATGCGAGATTAGTGGACCTACAGCTTTATCATTACAATAGTTGAAGAGAGCAATTGAATACATGATTACAGTAGTCTTTCTTCATAACGATATTCAATTGAATTTTTAAATTTTAGAAATTGACTTATGGAAATTTGAATTTGCAAATTATGATACTGAGATTTTCTTTAGTGGCTGCTGGTATATGAATCAACTTCGAGAAATGGGAATTCCGAACGAAAATGAAAATAACTTTGCAATAGCAGTGCGGTATGTTTATTTTTTTAAAAAGCATCCATCACAAAATAAATGTGTTGTCGTCAGCTTTGTTATTGTTAAAAATCACTCGTTTGTAAATATTTATTTGATGTTTTCACGTTTTATGTTCAAAAAAGGTAGTGGTTCATTCTATGTTTGGTAGAAGTTTATCGGTAGAGTACGATCCATATAACCTGGCAGTATATAGAGGGTAAGGTGACGTGGTACTAGATAGCAACCTCTAATACACCTGTATTAGAGGTGGCTATGGGTACCTATCAATGTTCGAGTCAAATAGTTGAGACATTGAAACTAGTTGAAAAAAAATCAGTTGGTCAAAACTAGTTGAACAAAAACTAGTTGACCAAAGTTTTCTTTACAATATTGAGTATAATTATTCGTGAAAATTAAATTTTGGCAATACAAGAATAAACAGTAAAATGAAATTGAATCGTTACATGTTTCCATCGGGCTGGATTGCAGGTCATGTAAATTTATGTTATTTATGTTTGTGTTGCATCATTTATGTACTCACACGCTCACATTGCTTGAAAAATCGGCACATTACAGTCTCATTATTCTTGTGGGAATCTTTTTATTCAGTAAACATGTCTGATAAGAATCGGAGCTGGACTGCTCTTTCTTAACGGGTTATAAGGGCCGAATACCCAATCTCAGCCTAACAGAGATATATAAAGCTGAGCTGGTCTTTCAGTTAGATATCTTTGAAAATTCTAAAAATATGATTATATAATATGTGATTATGCTTGCTGAATTTGTGTGTGAGACCTATTACACAGTCTTAATAATGTAATGGTGCCCTAAGAAAATTTAACAAGTTACTATGGCTAACAAATCGGAATTTGGTCTATGTTCTGCTGTATTGTTTATACTCAATGTTATGAAATAATAGATAAGCAAAATAATGTTGTCTGATTGTTATTTATGTTTGAATGTAAAGGGAGACGGTGCTGAATGTTTTTATTCTATTCTTATTTATATATTTTAGCTGTTTTAGCTATTTTATCGTCATTTTGGCTATTTGTCCATTAATATATTCCTGTTTATCTATTTACTTATTTAGAAAAATGATAAATAATGAACGGGAGAGAACATCAGACTCAACTCAAAATTGTTCTTCTCTGTTCTGTTCTGATTGTGGATGAATAGCATTTTTCGAATATATAATTTTCAACTTCCAATAAGCTTCAATTTTATCAATAAGTTTAAACTTATCAATAAGTGACTCTATTTCATTATGGGTTCAAAAAACTATATGAAATTGTATCAAACACTTGTATAAAAAATTAAGAAAGTAGTTTTTCTGTTACACCATCACCAATCTCACCCTGAAATTTAATAGAGATTGCTTTGGTTTCTCAACCATAGCATATTTATATTTTTTCAACCAATAATGTACTCAAAATAATTATTCTCTTGTGTTTATTTTGTAGCCATTTTTTTCTTGAATTATTTTTTATTGACAAACTTATAGACTGATTGGTTGGTTGGTTGACTGAATGATTGATTGATTGATACTTTTCAGAGCCGAAATGGAAGAGATAAAGCAGGAGATTCTGTCTCTGTCTGAGAAGTACTCAGTGAAATGTGTGGAGTCGGCAGCCTTAGAGGAAGAACTGAGAGTAGCCAATAACCAGCTAGCTCAAGCTCAACAACATATTTTGCAATTAGACTCAAGGTAAACTAACTTAAAACTTTTATTGCTTACATATGGGAAAACAAAATATTTGGATTATTTTTGACAATTTTTAAAGCAATTGTAATAATTTTGAACAGTTTCAAAAGTTCTCTGAGCTATGTTTTCAATTAGCTTTAAACCAGTATTAAATCATTAATAGACTGCTAGTCATTATTAATATATCATAGTGTTATTAATCTTGGTAGATCTAATAAATTTAAATGAATAACTTCTTATATCCAACAGAAATCTATAATTCTGAAAATTCTCTCTGTTTTTGTAGAAAATTCTTCAGTAATTCAAATGTTCGACATGGGTTTAACCGGTTTTATCTTCAAGTATTTGAGAAACCTTTCCATACTTTTGCTTCTGACATGTCACATAATCCGAGCTATGCTTTATTATGAATTTGATTTTTGATACAGTAGATTCAATTCTATATTTTGTGAATATTTTCTTGTGGTTTGCAGAAACAAACAATTACGAGCTCACCTGATGGCAGAAGCCAATGACCTGGCCAAAGAGTGTGAACTGACACCCGAAGATAAAACCAAAGAGTCACCAATTAAAAATGTGAGTAATTATTATTTTCCTACCAGCTTTCTGCCAACTTAAACTCGTTCTCAAGCTTTTCTGCCGCTTGCCATTTGAACTTACTTCGTTTTCTGATTTGACATTTCCAGTAATAATTTTCGGCTTGCTTCTTTTTCATTCAATTTCGAATCTCTACTTTTTGAACTTGGTAGTACCTGTATTCCAGGTATGATGAAAAATCTGCTCAAACTTAACTAAAATCGTTTTTCAGTTTCAATAATTGTTTGGAGTTGACTAAAAAAAGTTCCTAAAATAATATTATTAGAAAAGTTATTGGATGTTCACTATTAGGAATTTTATTGGCTGTTGCCAACTATGAATTTCATTGGAAGTTCCCAACTATAAGCGTCATTCATTACTTGTGAAACAAATAAATTAACATACAAAATTTCCTTCCACAATATGAGAACATATACGAAAGCATATTCTACAGTTTTAAGATATTGTAAGATATATTTAGGGTTGTATTTATGAACGATTCTTGAGACTTTTCTTAGCCAAGTACGCCTGGGTTGGCTAGCAACAAATACAGGAAACAATCAGAACGATTATAGTAGCTGGTTGCTAGGCAACCAAAGCTTGTTTCTCTAAGATTGTTTATAAATACTGCCACAAGTGAAATTGGTCAAATATTAGTACAGTATTGTAATATACTGTATGTTATAGAGATATTTTTCATTCTTTCCAATTTTTCCCTCATTTTTGTTTCATGGCAAAAGAAACTATAATTTCTCCTTATTTAATTCCCTGTTTTAACAGTCTTTGACTTATCAAATAATCATATACTATTGTAATAAAATAAAACTTAACTCATCCCATTTCATTATAGTGCTATTTGTTCAAGCTGTGTTGATACAATAAGTCCCGGTTGCACAAAAGCCGGTTAAATTTGAACCATGTTAAATTCCATTGATTAATTCCACGAGAACCAATCAGAGAAGCCGTCTTCCCAAAAACGCCTTCTCCTGAAATTAATCATGGTTTAAATTTAACCGGCTTTTGTGCAACCGGGCCTTTGTCTATAAATAACACATCATCAAAATAAGTATTTTCTGGTCACCAATAGAAGCTAATCCACAACAAAGATTATTCATTATTAATTATTGATAAATAACTCAAATAAAAAAAAGTAGAGGCTCTAAATCCTGTCTTAAACACTATTTTATAAGTAGTGCATTCAACTTGATCCTTGTAAAGTCTTTTTGAAATTCAATAGCATAGCTTTTTAAGCTTGAATCTGCCAATTTTCAGAGCACTTTCACAAGAAAAAGTATATCTTTGCTTACTCAAGCTGGCTCAGCTTATTAGATCTGTACAGTAAAAATCTGATTACAAAATAGCTTGAATACTCTGTAATAATTGGCTCGAAATAGTTATTGAATCAGCTTTGAGATTTATTTGCTTGTATTTTCACTACTTTGACAAACTGTTTCAAAAACTCTTTTTCCACTATTAATTGCAGTAACTCCATATTATTATTTTATTTTGCGTATTTTTGAAATCTCCATCTTCTTAATTCAATCTTTGACATTTCTAATTTAATCAGTATATTGAGAAGTTTTTGTGACTACCTTTTGGATATTATTGTTTGATCATGATTATTTTTTATTCTCAAATAATATTATTTTGGTGATGCTACATATTGAAAATGTTTTCTGGACATGAATATTTAAAATTAGAATTTTGATAAATTGTTGTGTATTTAGTAAAATTTTTGATTCCAATAGTTACTTCTCTTATTATCCACACAAAATATATGTGGGCTATGTGACCTTCATCATCAAAAATGTGGTACTTTGTTATTGAAACTACTCAAATACAGTACTATGAATTGTTTCATTTGTGCAAATAAAAAAACAGCGCACAAAAATATGTATAGAAAATAATATGAGTAACCTTCCTATTTAAAAATGCCTTTTCGCAACTAATGAATTATTATAGTCCAACCTCAAAAACTGGATTTGAACATAGAAGTGAAAAAATCAAGAAATTCGGGTTCATTTAGAAGATTTCCAGCTTTCAACAGTCGCATTCCATTACTCCACCCACGCGTATGTCAAGGTTTCAATTGTGCTTCATCAGACAACAACAAAATTGAGAAAAAAATCCTCTACATTAAAAATGATTGAAAATTATAGGCGTTCTTTCATCAGACAAATTAACAATGCATATATTATTAAAAGATAATGAGTTCAAGCGCTTAATTTGATTATAAAAACTTTTTGTTTGATGATCAATAATTCAGGTATAGTTTTAGTATACCTATTGAGATTTTGCTTTGCTCTGTCAGCATTCCATGTAAATAACTTCAATGCTCCCCATTGCAACCAATGCTGACAGTTTATTTATTTTAGTTATTTATTCTTTTTTTATAATAAAAAAGTGAATATCATTGTAGACTTTAATCACTCTATTATTCAATATTGTATTGTATTTAGGGGTGCCCCCCAAGCCTAAGGACGCCCCCCCCCTGAAATTATAAAAAAAACAGAAAAAAATCCCTTGAATTGGAAACTCAAAAAATGTTGTCAGTAGTTTTGGGGGACCCCCTAAGATTTTATTTTGGAGCGCCCCCCCCCCAGAAATTCAATGACGAATTCTGCGTCCAAACCTCCTCCCAATGGGCCCCTGTTGTATAGACTATAGAGGTTGGTTCAGTCATGGGAAAAAGCTAGAAAGTGCAGTGGCATAATGGAAGCCAAGCTTTATGTTGTTCTTGTGAATGAACCATATTCAATACAATATTGAAAGCTGACAGTCCATAATGATATTCACTTGAAATAATCAGCATTGATATAGAGAAACAATAGCATAAGTAGATATCCCATGGCATAGGGCGTTTATGTCGCAACTTTTACTGTTATCTCAAGCCGATAGCCCACGTAGTTATTTCCCGTAAAGCTCTATGACGCTGGTAGTCTTTCATATTGTGCCGTTCATACACTCTTACCCAGTCAAATCAGTAAAAATCAACAATAATCGACAGTAATCGTCTTGGGATAACAGTAAAAGTTGCGACATAAACGCCCTATACCATGGGATATCTACTTACGCTATTGTTTCTCTATGTATTAATTACAAGGAATAGTGACATTTCAAAGTAGAATCTCATTAGGGATGGATTTGAATGAACCTGAATGGTTTTTCTCAATGATTGAATTTAGCGGTTGAGTTCGATATTGAAGGAATCTATAGCATCTACATGTAGTCCTATATAATATATAGCATCACCAAAAGTGTGCCTCTTATTTTTTATTGTAATAATAAGTTGCAATATTAGTTGCGCTTGTGCTAGTAGCAATTAAGGCAAGTACATGAGTAGTGCGACAGCATGTGTGAGTGTGTGCCTGTGTGTGTGTGTCTTAGCATGGAGACAAGGCTGGCTTCAGTTGTCTGCTGCATTTCAACAACAACAACAACAACCGCTTGAACAACAATGGCGGCGGCGACAACAACGTGACAACAACTGGTTCGGCGTCAGCCGCTGACAGCGCTGTTGTCAATGCGCTGGTCGACAAATTAAAAATGGCCGCCTGGAATCACTACAACAATAGTCGCAGTGCAGGTCAGTGGTGGATGCAAATCTCCTGCTCGAATATCAGTGAAACTCTTGTGTTGGAACAGCATAAAGACAAAAAATGAACCTGCAGGGTTGTGTTCTTCATACACGAATTTGGGAAAGAATACCCTTGAGTGAACTGAGCCAGAAGTCTCTTTCACCATAAGAAAAGGTAGCATAAAAAGATATCCCATGGTATAGGTTGTTTATGTTCCAAATTTCAAGCCGATTTTTCTCTCGACTACTATCTAAATTATTACTGTTTTTATCAGGTGAGAGTGTACGAAAGATACAGTATGTGAGACTCAGTGTCACATAGCTTCACCAAAAAGAACTACTGGGGGTATCTCACTAATCTAATACTTTGGTGAAATGAATCAACCTTGTTTCATTAATAATTCCAATGGTCGTTTAATAAAAACACTCGATACAATAATAAGGAAGTTTCTTATGAATCTGAACTGCTAGAATTCAGATTTCGGTAATTTATCACTCGCTAGAACAGTTTTATAATACGTGGTTCCTATTAATACTGGCTTCAACATTATATTTTATAGTTTTGGATTATTCTGCTTTATATGTTAATGCATTGATATGTATCAAATCACCTAACACTCTTGGCTTTTCTGTCAAATCAGAATCTATCTGCAAATTGAAACAGTTGCAGACCGTTTTTAGATATTTAACCATGTTTAGACTGTTGTTATCTTGAATGCTGGCTTTTTCAAGCTTATCTTCAAAGAATTATACAGCATTATAATTGGTTCTAATACAGCATCTTATTACAGTCTTATCACAGTTGTATGAAGTTTAACTCATTCAAAACTTCTAATACCTATATTTTGCATATATTTGAATCAAATTTAAGCACTATAATAACGACTTGCAGTCAATATAATATCATATTATTATGTGAAAGATATACCCCTGTATACAATACAACTTTTTTTCTAGACTTGCAGACAATATTATTAAAAAATAATATATCATAAATTATTATGTGAAAGATATACCCCTGTATACAATACAATTTTTTTTTCTAGACTTGCAGACAATATTATAAAAAATAATATATCATATTATTATGTGAAAGATATACCCCTGTATACAATACAATTTTTTTTCCTAGACTTGCAGACAATATTATTAAAAAATAATATATCATATTATTATGTGAAAGATATACCCCTGTATACAATACAATTTTTTTTTCTAGACTTGCAGACAATTATTATGTAAAAAATATGAAATATTCGATAACTGACTTCTGATTGAAGCCTGCTTTTGTATCGTACAGGATTCATCGACAATAATAATAGATCGGCAATGAATCTGTCCTGTTCCAAAGCATGTATCAGTCAGTGAGTAAATAATTAATTTTCACTTAGCCTATATAGGCCCTATATAGTCTGCTAGTCGTTATTATAGTTATAAAACATGATGAAACACTGCAGTTCTTGACGGATCAAAAAATTCAAAAGTAAAAGTAAAATCATTGTATAACAGTTCTTTCTCTAACTCAAGTCAGTAATCTTGTCGAATAATACGCTGTACAACTTTGAATATATTGTAAATATGAACATCTATTAAACAAAGCTTAAACAATAAGACATGTATTCAATAAATAGCAAGATGCTTTCCTTATACTCAGTTTACAATAGTTGAATGGATGAAATAATGTGGAAATTTAACTTCAATAAAGCTGTTAATGAACTGTACAATGATAATTATTGGAAATGTTCTGTATTATTCATTCATGGTCTTGTTTAAATTAATTTTGTTTTTTATAAATTTTCAGGAAATAGGAACGACAGCTGTATAGATCCCATTCTAAAGAGTAAAACTCGCTTGGAACCCTTATCTCTGAACAGTTCAGGTGAGAAATAATATTTATTTCATTTATTTATTTAACTTATTCACACAATCACAAAATCAAATTAATGATTGAGAGAGAATCAAGATAATTGAACGCAAAATTTCTTCCGAATTTCTATTGTTCCAATTTCTCTCGATTTTTTATGGTTGATATAGCCTAAATAAGGCAAACATCTGTGTTTAACATCTCTGTGGATACTTCGTTTCATGATTGTATTTTGGTGAATAAATTTAAATTTGAATAATCCAAATACTTATTCCAAATATTATTCTATTAGCTGCTAATTCTTTTCTATTTCAATTGATTGAACTCCTGAATGCGTAAGCGACTGCTTAAGCCGCGTTTACACCTATCGATTCTATTAGTCTAGATTAAACGGAACTTGACAAACACATATGATTATCATGTGTATTATAAGGTTCAATCTAATAGAATCTATAAGGATTAACTTATTAACATTTTGTTACTAACTTTGGTGTAAACGCAGCTTTAGACTGCTTAGACAGCGATTAGACTGCTTACCTTGGGACAATTTTAAGTTTGTTTTTTTTTAATTGTAGAGTATGCAGACAGTTGTTTCTGACAGCCACGGTTGTTTAATATTGTGAATTCACTTTGTACTGACATCGAACCTTAAAATAATAACATCAATGCTTCACATTCAAACAATTCTGCCAGTTTGAAGTGAATCTCACTGTATCTTTCTTCAAATAACTTGGCAGGTGTCAAAACACAATATTTTCCTGAGAACATTGTAGCTCTTGTGATCTATCTACTGGACAAAAGGATAGAGGATAAATGAAAATATACCTATCTCGGACTATGTGTAACCTTATCTGAATTCGGGAGAGGAATAGCACAAGGTTACCTTATCTTATTTCTCTTTTCTGTATAGGGCTATTTGTAATATAAATATAAATAAAAATAAAAATCTTAGTACCCTTTTTTTAATTATTTTTTTCAAGTCAAAATGGCATCAATTTTGAAACATGTGATAAAATAATTCAAAAAAAGGGTACTGAAATTTTTATTTTTATTTCTATTTACCTTATTTTATCTCTCCCTATCATTTTGATGATGTAATTATTGTATCAATCAATAAAGAATTACCTTCTTTCAAAGCAGTCGTTAGGTGATGTGAGAGGCCCTGAAATTGATGAGTTGCGACCTGAAAACTCTGACACCAGACCTGAGCCAGCCAGGTCACTCGATATTATTATTATTATTATACCTTCTTTCAAAGTGAGATATTTGACTGGAACTTGAAACCCTACTTGTGAGTTCACTATGGATTGCTATATAACGTAGGCGCTATTTTATATCCCATTTTATACGGATATATTGAATATTATTGAAAGCATCAAGAACTTGACGAACTGAAGTTGCTCACCCGGGCTGATTCTTGATGAACTGAGATGTTGATGAAGTGAATTGTACCCACTGACATTATACAGAGTGATTCACATAATGTGTAACAATAGGTAACTTGTTAACCGTTCATTTTACAGAAAACTTTAAATGTGCAACTTCCCTTCTTTTTTGTGACATTTTACGACATGCTATTTTAAATTGAAGATTTGGCCGCCATCTTCCAAAATGAAGGACAACTTTATTTTTTCAAATGGCAACCCCCATTTTTATGATATTTTTGGATTCTACATTCAATTTTAAAACATTTTTACTCTTGTCATTTTTTTGATAAACCTAACCGTTTCGGATGTACAGCCATAATAAGCCACACATAATATGGATATTGCATTACTGGCTGTACATCCTAAACGGTTAGGTTTACCACAAAAAATGACAAGAGTAAAAATGTCTTTGAATTTTACGTAGAATCCAAAAATTTCATAAAAAGGGGGTTGCCATTCAAATAAATAAAGTTATCCTCCATTTTGGAAGATGGCGGCAAATTTTCAATTTAAAATGGCATGTCGTAAAATTTCACAAAAAATAAGGGAAGTTGCCCATTTAAAGTTCTCTTTAAAATGAACGGTTAACAAGTTCCGTATTCTTACGTACACCTTATGTGAATCACTCTGTATTAGCCTTTTTATCGATGTGTTTTTGATATAATTAATTTTATTTTGTTTATAATTGTAAATGCTTTGTTTTCAGAGTTGAAGAGGTATTCAGCCCTAGTATGCGGTCGCAGTGTTCTACCCCCTCTGCGTTCCCCCTCCCCCTGCGCTCTGAGTGGGATGGTGGCTGAGCGCAAGAAGATCTTCGAACAGTAGTCTCTCTCTATCTCCCCCTTCCCCTCTCTGTTCCATAACTTAAAATGCTTTTTATGTAATTTATAAAACCCTCTAATATATTTTTACTTCTCTGGTCACCTGTAATATCTTCTTGCTCTCTCTCCCTTAAGGGTTGTGTGGCAGAAAGGACCAGGAGTCCTAACTCCGCCCTAATAAAGGCATATAATCAATCCATCAATCCCTCTCTCTTTCTGTTCCTCTTTCTTTTTCTGTCTTCCTCTCTCTGTCCTAAAAGTTGCTTTTTCTATTACTTTCAGGATATTTTTCTAAAATCTACTACACCCTCCAATATATCTGTACTTCTTTGGTCACCCTGTAATCTTTTGTTTTTCGTTGTCTCCGTCTCTCTTTTTTCTGTCTTAAAAGCTGTTTTTTTAACATCTATACTACTGTTTAAATACATCTTTACTTCTCAGCTTACCCTGTAAGCTCTTCTTTTTCGTGTCCTCTCTCTCTCTCTCTCTCTCTCTCTCTCTCTCTCTCTCTCACTCTCTCTCTCTCTCTCTCTCTTCATCTCGCTCGGTTTCTCTCTGTCATTCAGTAATTTTTTCCTCATCGTGAAAGCATATTTCTAACGATTCGATTCCAATGAAACTCATAGCTATGTAAGCGATTCCAATAAACTCAATATCTCATCTTATAGCTGTCATATCTCCTTGGCTAACCAGTAGTGTAATGACAAGGCATTCTGCCTTCAAGTTGGATAAGATGTTTTATTTTCCTCGATAGTCGATATATTTCTAACATGATTCTATTGTCACTTTCAATATTGAATACATAAAGTATGTTGAAAACTGTTAACAGTTGAGAGATTACATAATACAATATGCTGTTGGGTGTTGCCTGTCAAGATTTAATAGTATTGCTTTGCCTATTGAGTTGATTCTCATTGAGGTGAAATATATGTATTATCTAGTAGTTTCTTGATTCCCCCTTGTTTGAAATTTTTGAGTTCTTACACATCAGATCGGAATGTGTAATGAATATATTGTCATTTGGCTGAGAGAAAATGTGGAAAGTAAATACAGTGATTTAATTCTTTTCAGAAATTTTCAAGTTGATTCTCATCAAAATAGAAGACAAAATAATGATGAATTTGAAAGAAAGGATGGAGTAGTAAAAATAGATTTTGAATTGATTCTTACCTTTTGTGAGGATATAAAAATGGAAATTCATTTTGAGATTAATTTGAAAGACATTTTGAAGCAGTAGAAGATAAATTTGAGACAATAAATTCGATTCATTATTACGAATATAATTTGTAATATCAAATTATTACAGTTTGAAGTGCAAGATTCAGAGTCCCATCATGAAACTTCAGTCATTTTTTTGTAAGTTATTCTTAAGTTCTTATGATTTTGAAGTAATTTGATTGGAAAATATTAAGTAGGATGTATTGAAAGTCGGATTTCAAGAACCGTATCAAAGGTAATGAAGTCAAGATGCGGGGTACAATAATTAAATGTCCTCAAATTCAGTACATTAATAAATAATATCCAAAATTAGTTAATCCTATGTTCTCTTCCTCAGAAAATATTGATTTATAACTTATTGAAACCGGAAATTTCCTACATCATGATCCCTCTTATAGAATAATATAAAACAACTCCATATAAAAAAAATATTTTTATGCTGCTTTTCAAATTGGGAAGAGTATTATATACTCGAAGGAGTATAGTATTACTAAAAGCAAGATAATCCTTGGAGTTTTGTACCTAGCTTTAATGGAAAGGCGTAGAGTAGGCATAGAACGGTGGAATTGAACATTGTGCTTTTTGAATGTGTATTGTTATCGTTGTGTGAGTAATTTATCCGGGTCCAAAAGCAATTAAAATCATTATAAATTATATAAAACGAATTTATTGAAAATGAATACTGTTACTCCTTATAGATTAAGTTTGTTACAAATATAAGTGGATTGGAGTCAAAATAAAAAATTGTTTGAGACAATTATTGTTTCTTAATATATTCAGGATATTCTAAGTAGTGAATCTACATTAATGAATTCTAAATATGAAGTTTGGACCAGTTCCAATATCAGTTACAAGTTTAAAGAGTATCAGTAAGTCATAACATTTGAAGCATAATTCATATTCGAAGATTTATAAGGGAGCATAATAATATATTTTAATTGTTAATTTTCTTATAATGTGTGTGAACTAATATTCCCGGTGAAGTATGGTGTGTTATGAATTTTGGAGAAATTAGCAGAAAGTTGTCAACTCATTTTAAAAATGAGATTAGTTTTTGGTACAAATTTAGTTCTAATAACGGTTTGAATTTGTTTGTTAGTCAATATTATTGTGAACCAGGTTTTGATTATATAATAAATTTCAATGGTTGATTCCATTTAACATGAAGACATCTTTTGAGATTATAGTATTCTATGTAGTATTAAATTCTTTTTTTAATAATTATTTGTAGATTATTCCTTGTTCTGAATCTATAGTCTATTAATAATTTTTCCCATTAAAATTACATTTGTAGATCGATATTATATTGAGTAGAAATTATTTGTATGTCTAAAAAACTTATCTTCTGTTATATAATTTTAGTATACTATTGTTTTCGTTCAACTTTCCTAAACTTTTGCAGTATTGTTATTCTGTTGTTTAATAATATTTGAAACACCTAAAATATATTATTATTAATACATCAATAGTTTTCAAACTCTGTATCAGATTGAACATGCATACCATTACAAATATAATAATAACCATAATGTATTAACCATTGTATTTTTGACTTGTAATTCTGTAATTTTTGTACATAAACTAAACAATATTGAGTTCTAGAGTTTAATCAGGATGGAATGAATTAATGGAAATTGTCAATTACTGTAATTATTATTACTTGTAATATAAACTTGAAGCTTGTGTAGTTTGTATACTATTGAATATATTATATATTATATTGGGCTGTTCTTTATTTTCATACTCATTTCAATTCAACGTGTAGTAATAATATAGACTTTTTGAAAATTTACTATGAAGGAGAATTATTCAACAATATTATGCCAGAAGTCAGGTATTTGTAAAATTTAGATTATTGTTGGTGGCAGTGTCAATATGTCGCATTATCGCTCTTAATAATAATAAACTGAAAAATTCGCTACCAATAAATAATGAAATTTTATCGAATAATTATAAAAATATTGACTCAAGAATATTTTGTATCAATTCAAAATGAACAATCTTCAATCATTATTAGAGCATTTTCGATCTGTTGTGTAGCTTGCAATATAAGTTCAGGTGATATGGCCATCAATCAGACATTGATGCAAAAATTTAAAAATTTTCAAAAATGGAAAATTTACATTTTTCATGAAATCCATGAATTTGATTGATTTTAAGCATCATGGATTTCCTCAAGTACTGTCATTCCTGAAAGTTTGAGCGATTTTAATTTTTACTTTCCTTGCCCTATTACCATAGGTAAGGAAAGTATTGCTTTCCGAAAAAATTAAGGTACCCCAATTTCTAAATTTCTATACGTTTCAAGGTCCCCTGAGTCCAAAAAAGTGGTTTTTGGGTATTGGTCTGTATGTGTGCGTGTGTGTGTATGAGTGTATGTGCGTCTGTGTACACGATATCTCATCTCCCAATTAACGGAATGACTTGAAATTTGGAACTTAAGGTACTTACAGTATAAGGATCCGACACGAACAATTTCGATCAAATGCGATTCAAGATGGCGGCTAAAATGGCGAAATTGTTGAAAAAACAGGGTTTTTCGCGATTTTCTCGAAAACGGCTCCAACGTTTTTGATTGAAGTTATACCTAGAATAGTCATCGATAAGCTCTATCAACTGCCACAAGTCCCATATATGTAAGGAGCTACAATCTATGCAAAGGAGCCCAATCTATGCAAAGTTTGATTTTAGATTCTCAATTATCAGGCTTCAGATACAATTTAAACAAAAAATTTCGAGTGGAAAAGATTGAGCATGAGAATCTCTACAATTAATGTTCAGTAACATTTTCACTCAAAATTAAAAATAAGCTCGAAATTCGAGAAAATGTAATCCAATTATTGCAAACTGTTGATTCTATTAAATGATTCACTATGAAGAGATAGCAGACTTCGTATGTCTGCAGCGCTATTGTCCTGTCACCAGCTGGCTCAGATCTTAGAAAAGTAGACTTGAGATGCGCGGGAACACTAGCGTCAGTTGATCAATTTTCATAACGGCAAGGAAAGTTGTGTGAGTGCACCACACCAGATTTTTGATCATTCTTGCAAAAATCCATTATGTTGTTATTCATGGATTTCATGAAAAATGCAAATCTCGCAGATTTGGTTGATATTCGGGCTATGGGTAGAGGTTGACCTAACAAGTGTTGTGCTATAATATGAGACGTTTCGCTACAATACAAGGTGAGATATTCACTGAAATTTCGTCCACTCACAGATCAGAGAAATCACTCATCTTCAAATGCTTATAACTCAAGAATAGGAGTGAATTTCCCTATGGATTGACCTAACATTTATGTAAGGTCAACCTCTAT
The DNA here is from genome assembly GCF_014356525.2 of Nilaparvata lugens. Lineage (NCBI taxonomy): Eukaryota > Metazoa > Arthropoda > Insecta > Hemiptera > Delphacidae > Nilaparvata > Nilaparvata lugens. The sequence goes on along the minus strand of NC_052513.1, from coordinate 34,175,497 downwards.
CCATAGCCCGAATATCAACCAAATCTTGGAGATTTGCGTTTTTCATGAAATTCATGAATAATCATGGACTTTTGCAAGATGATCAATCATGGAAGTTTATTGAAAGGCAATATGATTAGTAGGGTACCGTACGCGTAGAAGAGGAAGGCCCAGGAGGAGATGGCTGGGGGATGTGAGGGCCGATTTGCGTGTTTAGGGCGTCCAAAGATAGGAGAATGTGACTGAGAGGAGAGAGGATTGGAGGTGAATTGTGCAGGAGGCCAAGGTCCACATAGAACTTTAGCGCCTATGTAAGTAATTTAGTTATTGCAATTTGCAAGCAACTGGAAATAAGAAATAATCACGAGATAATATTATGAAAGAATAATAAATTGAGAGTTTGCAAAACTACAGTTATATAGTGAGGTCCACGTTATAATGGCAGTGTGTGGTTTGCAATGGTGCTGCTATCCTTGTCTATCGTTCAACAAAGCAGATGGCGCTATCTCTTCCATGCATTGCGATGTTGCCACATCATTTATCAATAATGTAGAAATTCAACTAATGACAAAATATTTAATCTCAATCATGAAAATTTATTATTACATCTTAAAAAATATATTTTCTTGTAAAATAAAATATTGTTAACTATTTTCAACAATAATTAACAGTTAAATTCGTCAGATATCAGTAACAGCAGTAACGTGGACTTCACTATAGTTATTTTTCAATAGAGGGAAGAAGAGTTTGGAAGACAATTTTTGATCCCGCAGTTCTGTTTAGGGTAGTAAGGAGGTAAACATATCAAAAGTCCACACCACTAACCCCTGTGCTAAGGGGGTGGTTCAAGGGTACCACTTTTTGGTTTCTTGAATATATTTTGAAATCTATATGCATCTTGTTCTATAAAAATTGAAAATTACATAATCTTCTACATTATTGAAAATACTGAAGAGTAATATGTAGTAAAAGTAACAAAGATGTAATTGAATGAACATTTGTTCTTCTTATAGTCATGTGAAGTGTTAGTAACGGTAGGCTACATGTTTCGTTTTCTCCGTGGATTCAGAATTCATTCTTGCATAAATATTGTTATTTATATTTTTACTTTCCTTGCCATATTACCATAGGTAAGGAAAGTATTGCTTTCCGAAAAAAATAAGGTACCCCAATTTCTAAATTACTATACGTTTTAAGGTCCCCTGAGTCCAAAAAAGTGATTTTTGGGTATTGGTCTGTATGTGTGCGTGTGAGTGTATGTGCGTCTGTGTACGCGATATCTCATCTCCCAATTAACGGAATGACTTGAAATATGGAACTTGAGGTCCTTACAATATAAGGATCCGACACGAACAATTTCGATCAAATGTGATTCAAGATGGCGGCTAAAATGGCAAAAATGTTGTCAAAAACAGGGGTTTTCGCGATTTTCTTGAAAACGGCTCCAACGATTTTGATTAAATTTTTACCTTGAATGGTATGGTCATTGATAAGCTCTATCAACTGCCACAAGTCCCATATCTGTAAAAATTCAGGAGCTCCGTCTCATCTATGCAAAGTTTGATTTACATTCCCAATTATCTGGCTTCAGATACAATTTAAACAAAAAATTCGAGTGGAAAAGATTGAGCATGGAAATCTCTACAATTAAAGTTCAGTAATATTTTCACCCAAAATTAAAAATAAGCTCGAAATTCGAGAAAATGTGTTTATTCAATAATGCAAACTGTTGGCAACTGTTGATTCTATTAAATCATTCACTATGAAGAGATAGCAGATCTCGTGTGTATCCAGCGTTATTGACCTGTCACCAGCTGGCTCAGATCTTTATTGATTTGAGATGCGCGGGAGCACTAGCGTCAGGTGATCAATTTTCATAACGGGAAGGAAAGTTGTGTGAGTACTCCACACTAGATTTTTATGGTTTGGTATGAAAAGGGATGTTTCACTGGTCATCATACTATCAAGGAATGTTTTAGATGGACCGCATAGGATATTTCTAACAAAATTAAGTTGTTTTTACAAAATCAATCTTAGGCCATTATAATTATACAGTTGGTTAACTGCAATTTCTGATAGAATCTTCAATAAATCAAAATAATATACAATATCATGTTTCAAAATAATAACAAGCAAAACATGACCATTAACAGGGAATTATTAAACAATTTATAACCTGAGAATAAAAAATGAATGGCGATTTGAATAATTGAATTTAATTGAGCTAATAATTGAACAAAGTTCAAAAAATTATTCTTTCTTATTAGACCACTATAAAATTAATAGTGGATAACTCCTTTGGAAAAATGCGTTGTAAAATCTCATAACTATGTAGAAAAATCTGGTGTGGCGCACTCACACAACTTTCCTTGCCGTTATGAAAATTGATCACCTGACGCTAGTGTTCATGCCCATTTCAAGTCTACTGAGTACTTATAAACAAGATCTGAGCCAGCTGGTGACAGGACAATAACGCTGGAGACACACGAGGTCTGCTATCTCTTCATAGTGAATCATTTAACAGAATCAACAGTTGCCAACAGTTTGCAATTGGATAATCACATTTTCTCGAATTTCGAGCTTATTTTCCATTTTAGGTGAAAATGTTACTGATCATTAACTGTAGAGATTTTCATGTTCAATCTTTTTCACTCATTTTTTTTTGTTTAAATTGTATCTGAAGCCTGATAATTGAGAATCCAAAATCAAACTTTGCATAGATGGGGTGGAGCTCCTGAAATTTTTACAGATATGGGACATGTGGCAGTTGATAGAGCTCATCGATGACTATTTCAGGTGTGTAACTTTAATCAAAATCGTTTGAGCCGTTTTCGAAAAAATCGCGAAAACCCCTGTTTTTGACAACATTTTGGCCATTTTAGCCGCCATCTTGAATTGCATTTGATCGAAATTGTTCGTGTCGGATCCTTATAGGGGAAGGACCTCAAGTACCAAATTTCAAGTCATTCCGTTAATTGGGAGATGAGATATCGTGTACACAGACGCACATACATTCATATACACGCACACACACACACACCACACACACACACACACACACCACACACACACACACACACCACACACACACACACCACACACACACACACACACCACACACACACACACACACACACACACACACACACACACACACCACACACACACACACACACAACACACACACACACTCTCATACATACACACACACAGACCAATACCCAAAAACCACTTTTTTGAACTCAGGGGACCTTGAAACGTATAGAAATTTAGAAATTAGGGTACCTTAATTTTTTTCGGAAAGCAATACTTTCCTTACCTATGGTAATAGGGCAAGGAAAGTAAAAATGCGTTGTAAAATCTCATAACTATGTAGAAAAATAGTTGGAAGTACAACCTTTTAGATGGTATAATAGTTATTTATTGCAATGAAAAGTGCCTTACATCTGAAAAACATTGAAAAATTTATTAAAACATGCCGCTCGTACATTACAATATAGCCAAAAATTCAGTGAATGTCGCAAAGAATGAATTGAAAAAATATTTATCTATTGATTGATATGAAGATGAAATGCAATTTAAATAACGAGAGTGAAATTTTTAGATCGAAAACTATATAAATCGTTTCAGTTTGAACAGATCCTTGGAAAAGGATATCAGAGAATATCCTCTCTATAAGAAAGGGCTCTCACTTATATTTATTTATATATATATATATTTAATTTATTTATTATTAATTAAATTATTTTTTTTACTTATGGAAAACTTTTGCCGATGAAGGATTCTCATACCTACATAAAACCTGCTATTTATATATTAGATTTAGCAATCTTCGTTCTTAAAATGGCGAATGTATGAGGAGAACCAGGTGAGTCATCCCCATAATACACGATTTAGAGGTTTTGTTTACCCAATCACAGACTAAGCCTGCTGGAGAGTGGCCCGTTTTATATGGGAATGAAATATTTAATCAATCCCATCTCACATAAGAAAATTGATGGCTTGAAGGAGTTCAAAAAACACTCAGGGAATTTACACCAGAGGTATTGACAAAATGTTACTAACTTAATCCTTATAGATTCTAGATTGAACGGAACTTGACAAACACATATGCTCATCATGTGTGTGATAAGTTCAATCTAATAGAATCTATAAGGATCAAGTTATTAACATTTTGTTAATAACTTTGGTGTAAACGCAGCTTTAGTCGTTGCGGTAATCGTGGCCGGCATAAATTACAGTTCTGGTACTTAAACAAAACTACATGAGGCGTTCATCAGATGAATCGGCAGGGCAGGAACCATGGAGCTCTCCGATTGGCCGCCGATCATCAGCTGACTAGAACACAATCGTCCTGCCCTGCCGACTGGTAGGAAAAAAGCCTCATGTGGCTTGGCCCTTATTATGCAAATATGATTTAAAAAAAGGCTGGTGCGATGAAAATATATTATTTCAAATTCATAAAAGTTCGTAGTTGAATGATAAAAATGTAATTACTGATACAAGTAGGCCTAAGTCCGTTGTAGTGACTGGTAAGATCAAGTAACAATAATTCAGATCACATCACATCAATAAACAGATCATTAAATTTTAGGACAAATCAAGATTTCTTTTCATACTGTTGACTAACGATTTTTTAATAGTTATATTGTAAAGGTGAAATTTTTTCTACAAAAGCTACATCAATTTCCTACCTAAATTTGATGATTTGAGAATATTATAAGTTTAAGTCCAGATGAATAATAATAAAAATGTTCCAAGATACTTGACATTTTTTTTTCATAATATCAAGATTTGACATCCAGCCAGAGATTATCCAGTAGACTGCTACAAACGTCCATCCTATTAACGATAAGGTAACAGAGAATCAAAATTGAAATAGTAATTATAATTACTTACAACTTTATTACATGAGAATAAATACCGATTAAAACTAATTCAGTACTTTCCATCAGGCGATGAAATATAGAACAGATATCTCATATACACTATTCCTAGATGTATTCCATGCTAGAGAAACAAATGTCACAAGTCATAGCGGTTTTTTTGTAATAGAAACATTACCTTACATTACATTTTAAAATGTTGTAATGAAAAACATTTCTCCAAATATACATTAACTTAAAACTAAATGGAAAATAACTTCTAGCCTATTAATATTCATAAAAATCTGGCAATGGTAATTTACCTAGTAATACTTTAGCCTAATTATTGTCTAAATCGGATAACTTATGCCTAGATTTATAAATAATAACCTAATTATAAAAAACATTTACTGAGTCAAATATTAAAAATAGCCTTTGTTCTTACAGTGTATTGAAATGGTTATAATATAGCACATCTGCAGATCAGATTGTCTCCGTTTATATTATAATTTCGCTCAATATCTGTCAGATCATGAAAAACTGTGTTCATTCATAAAATGAACAATAATATTCAACAAAAAAGTTTGCAAGATAATGTTCATTTGTTGAATATCGGAAAACTTGGTTAAGTTTTCAAATATTGAGCAATAATTTCACAATACACAAGTTTAAAAGTGGTCTAGCTCAAAACATTTTACAAATCGCTAGTAACACAGTATAACCAAGTTCAAACATTCCACAAAAAGTGTTCGAATGTGTTGAAAGTTCAAAAGAAGCACAAAACATTAGTAGAAATTAATGTTTAAGAGATTCATTAAACTCTTTTAAAATGTGGACAGTAAAGCTGGGTTTACACCAAAGTTATTAACAAAATGTTAACAACTCAATCCTTGTAGATTTATTTGATTGAACGGAACTTGACAAACACATATGTTCATCATGTGTATCATAAGTTATGTTCAATCTAATAGAATCTATAAGGATTAAGTTATTCTTCAATGTTGTTTTCCATCACGAACTGCTTATTATTAAATCACTTTTTTCTAATAGCAAAAAGTGATTAAGTTATTAACATTTTGTTAATAACTTTGGTGTAAACGCAACTTGACAGTCTCAAAACACTATAAAATGTGGTTGAGTACAAAACACTAGTAAAAATCTGGTCTAAAGGTGCGTACAGATCTACGCGCCGCAAACATGAGCAATTCACTTTTAATCAGCTGACTATATCTGAATTTTTACAGAAACGGTAAGATACAGATATAAAAAGCTTGGAATCAGCTGATTGAAAGTGAATTGCTCATGTTCGCGGCGCGTAAATCTGTACGCACCTTAATATTACAGTGTTATCAAATTTAACCTGCAATCAACCCATCGTAAGTATAAATGCGCAAGATTTTAAGAATTTCACAAATCTAAAAAGTTGGCAGATGAGAAATTTTATGAATCATCAAAGATTGACTTGCTCCTATAGGTGCTGACAGTTTTGTTGAAATTTTATGTGGCCAGAATACCTAGTTAAAGTTTGTGTCTGCATCTCATGCATTAAATACCAAATTCGGATATGTCATTATAGGAAAGGTAATTCTGGTAGTCAGCCAGAAACCTCGGCAACTCTTCTTACTCATGAAGAACCAATCAATGAACCACTTCACATTTGGAATTCAATTTTGGAACTCATTTTTTTGAAATTCAATTCAATTCTTCACATTTTCTTCAATGTTGGAAGACCGAAGAGTTTCTAACAGCAGCTCCTGAAGATCCATCACATAAATATCGTGAGAAACTCTTCACTGAACCTACAAAGCGTCACCCATCCTTCCACGTAACTCCCAGTCAGTGGCCTGTCTCAAAGGTTGACAAAGTAGAAGATTTGAGCGAGATAAAACCTCAAAATTATGTGAGGATGATGTAAACATAGATTACATCTATGATAATGTTCACCCCTATAAATGTGAGTGAAGTAAAACATGAAAATCACATATCGAATTTGAGCATTTTCTACTTAATATTCTCGTGTTGATTTTAAAATCAGAACTACAATATATATTGCAAGCACAATATATTGCATGTATTGTGAAATTTCAAATCCGCCAACTCTAGATTTGTGAAATTCATAAAATCTTGCGCATTTATACCTACGATGGGTTGATTGCAAATTGAATTTGATAACACTGTAGTATTCCAGTCAATATAGACATAAAACAGGGGGGGGGGTGCTTGCAATTTATATTTTGGTTCTGATTCTGTAATATATTATATCAATACATGAGAGAAGTCCAGAACCAATTTCTTCATTCCTTGTGCTAGATTGTGCCTTGTGCTCTCTCCACTCCAATGAATAATTCGTTCGATTCCAATACCATTTGAAAGTAACAGACGATTTTAAAAATTGCGATTATAGTTCTTTCATTTTTTTTAGAATAGAATAGAATATTCTATTCATTTTTTCGTTATTCTTCGGTTAATCATGAGTTTCTAAAACATGTATAAAAGAACATGTTAGATCATAGAGACTTAAGATTGATTTCAAATGGTATATTGGTTCATCCTCTACGAGCTCAGTTGCCTAAGACTCATCTTGAATCACTTTTCCCTATCATAGAACTGCCTATATTAGGAACTGCCTTAATATTAGGAAAATATCAACAATTTCCGGATTTCTTCAACAATCAAATCTTACTTTACAAACATATTCTCTCATGAATCTTTTACAGCAAATGAAAGAGAAGATTCTATAGTACCTTTAGAATAGATTCAATACTACTGTATAAGATTATTTACTATAGATTCTATAGTACATTTCACTCTGTATCTAGAACAAGGAATTTTGCATGAAAATTTGGTTCTGGATTTCTCTCATGTATCCAGATAATATATTTAAAAAATCAGAACTACAATATAAATTGCAGCCCCTTTTTTATGACTATATTGTACTGGACTATATGTGGCTAAGTTAAAAACATTCCACAAAACACTAGTAAAAATCTGCTCAAGTATGTGACTAAGTTCAAAATATTTCACAAAACACCAATAAAACTCTGTTCATGTAGGTGGCCAAGTTCAAAATATTTCACAAAACATTAGTAAAATTTGTTCAAGTTAAAAAAAACACACTTTAAAATAACACCATCAATGATGAGGTCAAACGTTGGAGACGAAGCATAAGATGCTTTGAGTTTTGAGTGAAACTAGTACATCATTCCGGGATGCACTCCTCCCCTGTGGAAGAATACATTGGGATTGGTCGACATGGTTGGCTCCACTGATGTGTACATACTCGGTTCCATGCCTGTATTCCCCACACTTCCCGGACCACCTGCAACACAAAATATAATTCATTCATATTCATTTATTACAATATGTACCGTACAATTACATGCAAAAAGTAATACAATATTATACTTAAATGTTATTTTCCATCACGAACTGCTTATTATTAAATCACTTTTTGCTATTAAAAAGAACGACTGCCGAAAGATCTCATTGTCACAGTGAGTGATTGATTCATTTATTGTAAAAAATTCTGACTGCTAGTCTTTCTTTTTAATAACAATATTATACTACCTATTTCAAAGAACTTGATAGAATTTTCAGAAAATCACTAATAAAATCTCTAAATAAAGAGAGCTATATGGTGAATGGTGGATGAATGAGTGAAACGACAAACCGGCTTCCAATCTTTCAAAAAATGAGTAACATCTTCCAAGAATAAACTTCATTCATTTTGAAGTAGATAACACAGTTAATATTTTTGTTATTCTTCATTCGTTCATTTGAATTGAGCAGATATAAATAGTCTCGATTGCTGACAATAAAGGTTTTCAATTTGGTGGAATTTATATTTATATCTATGTTTGGTTTTGAAGCATCTAAACTAAAAATTTACTTTGTAAAAATAATTGAGGACTGAAAATTTTATGAAGTGAACAATTAGACTTAACATATATCGAACTATATGTGTAACCTTATCTAAATTTGGGAGAGGAATAGCACAAGGTTACCTTATTTTTTCTCTCCCTATCATTTTGATGATGAACTTATTGTATGAATCAATAAAGAATAAAGAATAATTTATTCAGACTATCTACTCACAAATCACAATTACATTGCAATTCATTTTATTTCAATGATATGATGATGATACATTTTACACAAAATGTTGGAAGACAGGCTATAATGGCTTATAGTTGTAATTTTCATTTTCAATTGACTTGAAAAGATGATGAAGTTGTAACTTGAGTTCTGTAAATCTACTAAATATAATATTTAATTATTTTTAATGATATGATGATACATTTCACACAAATTGTTAGAAGGCAGGCTATACTGGCTTATATTTGTAATTTTCATTTCAAATTGACTCAACAAAATAAAGTTTCAGCTTATAAGTTCTGTAAATCTACTAAATATAATATATATATTACATATTTTGAAGTATTTTTTACTTTTATGGACGGTATATTGGATCTTATAATTATAATTCCATTTATTTATACTGTGTTGTACTGTACAACAATAAATTATTGTTTTCATTTCGCAATAACAATTTTAATATTTGCAGTAAAATAATAATATTGATATTGAGAAAAATGTCGGCTCACCTCTTGGGTAATAGCAGTAAGGATAGTAGTGATGTCCGTAGCTGGGAGGTGGAGCTACAAGCGCTACTCGATCTGAAAACAATTCAACATTTCATTTTACCTGAGTTTCAAAATGTTTCTACCAGTAAGTTACACAAAATAAACTCTGAAGAATATCTTTAAAAAAATTATTACATATAAAAACAAGTACAAATCGTATACAATGATTGACAGAGGACAACAGTCTAAGCACAAAACTGTCCCTAGATACCATAGTAGAAAATTAAAAACATCAGCTTTGCCTTTGTGAATGTACAACATAATGCTTCAACTTGGAAACAACTTGAATAATTTAATAATTTAAACATGTTACTGTTTATAGAATTTGGGAGAAGAGTAGTTTTGGGCTGACATTGTTGCTCTCTCCCAGTCAAGACTTTTAATTGGATTGATGAATGGATAATGATTGGAAACCATGATAATAATAAGTGGAAACTTATGATACCTGTAGTTTTATGAAAAGCATTCACGTGATATCGAATCAACTTGATCATCATAATGATTTGGGATCATGACAGTTTTATGGAATGCATTTTCATTATATCTGCATGAAAATAATGAATGGAAAATTATGGTAGTTCTATGAAAAGCATTTCCATGACATCAACATGCACATCATAACGATTGAAGACTCATGTTAAATAGTATCTATTTGATTCAAAATTTGCTCGTTTATCTGAGTATTGAAGAGCGTAAATTTATTTTGAAAAGTGAAAGTGACATAACCAACATTTTGATTTGGACAATATAGTATAAATTGGAAATGGGACAGTTTTGGGCATGAGCCTGTTGTGCCTTTCCTCATGTTTAGTATTTTTGTACACAATGTAATAAATGAATGAATAATGAATGAATGTTTCAGTAGACACAAAGACACAGTTTCATTAAAAGCGATTTCGTGATATCACCATGGAAATTATGATTGGAGACTCATGACAGTTTTCTGGAGAGCATTTCTGTGACATCAACATGATGTCATTAAAATTTATCAGTGTATAACATGTTTCAACAATACACATGGCATGAGAGTCATTCTCCTTAGTGTACTGGATATTATTTTCATTTCATTTTACTTCAAACTTGAATTGAATTTTTTTAAATGAAAAAATGTCCTTCTATAAATTGAAAATTATTCCAACTTCAATTTGAATTAAAGAAATTCTCAGTGTAGCGCTTTGCTTAAGTTGGCACTACACTGAGTGCCAAATTAAGCTACTTTGCTGCTTGAAAGCGCTACACTGAGATTTTCTTTAATTCAAATTGAAGTTGGAATAATTTTGAAAATTCAAACTAGTCAAATTAAACGAAACACTGCTTTTTTTTAGAGTACAACCACACTGAAAGCGTGGCGTGGCGTTCTAGAGCGGAGCGTGGCGTGGCGTGGCGTTCTAGAGCGGAGTGTGGCGTGGCGTGGTCGGAGCGTTCATGATAGCGTCTGAGCGTCAAGCGTCAAGGGCCTAGAAAATGGCGTTGTCTAGTTTGCAAGGACATTACTTTGTGAGAATAATTACTTAAAGTATTGAATATTAGCTAAGCCTGCTAGGACAGAGTGGGTTAATGAAATTAACTTAAATCGTCGACTATTTGTTGAATATCACCATCTGTTTAATGTGTTATGAAAGCATGAGTCCCGATTTTTTGAGTAGCCTACTGTAACAAGCGAATGTCAACTTCAACCTTTGATTATATTTTGACGAGAGAGAAGCCTGATTTGGATTAGAAAAGCCTTACTTTTGATTTCAAAGTGCAATAGATGAATGTTCTCTTTTGTATAATCAAATAATAGGGCCTACACATTACAGGGGAATTTGCGCAAACATTAAATATACTAGTGTACTAGATGGTGGGAAAATGTAGTAGAACAAGTGCATTATTAAGTACAAGAGTAGACCACTAGTATGTACATTAGTATTAGTAGGGCACTCGCACGTTGACGCTTTGACGCTCCGAAAAACAAACCAGCTTGTTCCAAAGTTGAGTAGACGCTTCCAGTGTGTTTTAGCTCATTACTTATCATGATATTGTTCACGACGCTCCTTGAAGCCACGCCACGCTCCGCTTTCAGTGTGATTGTACCCTTAATTACTAGTTTCTCCAGATCTACTCTGGATCTCCAGATCCATAATCCATCTGGATTATCCAGATCTCAATGAATATCAACATGAACCTCAAAACCAATGTACATAGAATACATTGAATATAATCTATGTATTCTAGGTATATTGCTCAAAACCCTTATAATAATTGGACACTAACAGGTGTGGTACGGACCTCCGATGGCGGCCGAATGATGAAGATGATGATGATGTTGGCCGTAGTGCGGCTGATGCGACGGCGGCTGCTTCACAGAGACCGGCTTGAAGTGGAAGAAAGATGGCGACGCGGCGCGACTGATGGAGCTGAACTTGTCGTCGCGGTCCTCGACGTACATGCCCTCGCGCCCCATGGCGGCCAGCTGCCGGCCCTTCGGCATGAACATGATCAGGAACACAATCAGTGCACTGCCGCTCAGTCCGAACGCCAGTTAATGTAATATAATATTATATAATATTAATATAATATTACATTCTGGTATCAGCTATCCTCTATATAAGACTGCAACGCTGTTCTCCTATCCTTCTTTACTACCATAACGTGGACCCCACTATAATGTGAACTTGTATGGTTGAGCTTGTTGTATAATATATAAATTGAGTCTTCCATAATGAGTAGGGTACTGTAACAGTTCAAGATCCTCCCAAGTTGTTGCTGAAAGGACTTAACTTCGAAAAGCTCCTCATGTATCTTTTCAGATGCAACACGTTGCTTCTGAGAAGATACAAAAGAGCATCTGTTGCTTATGGAAAGATACATTAAAGCTCCTTGTGTATCTTTTCGGATGCAACACGTTGCTTTTGATAAGATACAAAAGAGCATTGGTTGCTTATGGAAAGATACATTAAAGCTCCTCGTGTATCTTTTCGGATGCAACACGTTGCTTTTGATAAGATACAAAATAGCATCTGTTGCTTATGGAAAGATACATTAAAGCTCCTCGTGTATCTTTTCGGATGCATCACGTTGCTTCTGAGAAGATACAAAATAGCATCTGTTGCTTATGGAAAGATACATTAGAACTCCTTGTGCATCTTTTCGGATGCAACACGTTGCTTTTGATAAGATACAAAAGAGCATAATATGTTGGTTATGGAAAGATACATTAAAGCTCCTCGTGTATCTTTTCGGATGCAACACGTTGCTTCTGAGAAGATACAAAAGAGTATCTGTTGCTTATGGAGAGATATATTTTCAAGAATGCTCGATGTTTTTGAACGGGTAGTATTGTAGTCTAGTGGCCCTCCACCAATAGGCAAAGCTACAGGACCCGGACTGTACTTTTCTGTAATATTTCTGCTTTCCCGTGCTAACGGGATATTTTTGCTAACGTGAAGTTTACTCATTTATTGTATAAAACACTATAATCATAATACAATTATGATTATGAAGTTCACTAAATCGTTTGCACTGATGACTCACCAACCCACAGAGCGCCCACCCCAGCCAGACAGGGATGACACAGGCGACAGCCAGCCCGATGAACATGGCCTCGCGGTAGTTGTCGCGGATGCCACGTGACTTGATCGCCAACACGGCCACCACCACGATCAGGAACACCGTGTACACCAGCGACATCAGCAGGTGGTGGTAGGGCGTGTGGCACGCCTGGTGTAGGCCCACCTTCAACCATACAATCCACATTCAAATTTATCACCACAAAATAGTACACAATATAAATGAACAAATTGACCTATATTAACGACAAAACATTGAAATATAAACAAATTAGGCCTATGGTGACGACAAAACATCAAAATATAATGAAATGAAATAATGATTTTATTTATCAGAAAAATTCACAATACAATTTTTGTAATAATACAGTACACAAATAATAACAATTGAAAATTAATATTAATGAATTCTTCTGATTAAATTACAGATATGCAAAGCTTTAAAGCTTTACCGCACTTGCGAGTATCTACAAAATAAAAAATAGAAACATGACAATTATTAACAAATTATATTATTCACTAAAGAGATTTGCAAAGGGAAAATATAACAACAAATTCGAGAACACCTTCCGTTTGTGTTTGAGGTATTGTTTCATCAAACAAAATTGAAATAATGATAATATATAACATGAAGGGATGATGTGGAATACTCCTCAAATATAAACTAGATGAATCAATTATTTGGCAATAGTTCATCATACAATAATACACTTTATAACAAAACCTAGTGGAGAATCGACTAGCGTAATTCAAGTGTCAAGGTCAAGAACGTCTGGTCACAATCAAATCAAATCAATTTATTTTCACAATTTACAAATCATACAGTACAGTTACAGTAGCCTACATTTATAGATACCCTTATACGTTGTGAGAGACTCACAATGTCTGTCAAAATCTATATCGATGACTCCAAATGTTTTTATCATTTAGTAATTGCACAGTAATTAATAATTGCACAGCTACTAGCTACATAGAGTCATCGATCTTAGTCCCGATTTACTCATTACAATGGTCAAGAACTTCAAGAATGGTCAGGTCAATGTTTATAGTTCATACAGAATTACTTCTGACTTGGAGGAATATGCGGCGCAGAGAAATGGAGGGAGATCAGCCAACTGCAGTGATTAATACAGTCATTGGTAGAAGCGCCAATTTATCAGTCGTCTGACTGCTTTGGCTCTCAGACAGGAAACTTCGCATGTGCAGCATGAGCACATGAACAGTCACTAGAAGTTGGATAACGCTGGCCGCTTCAAAACGGCAACATCGCGCCTCTGTATCCCTCCCGCTGTATGCTTTCGCTGCTGCGCATGTCCATCCCAAGTCAAAGGTTATTTTGTACGGACTATAGCTTCCAGTTTAGGTCGCGATCGACCTCCATGTAAAACAAACTCATTGTAACACATTGTGTTGGCAAGGTAGTGTGAAAACACATTGACATGGTAGTGATCGGTTAAGAGCGTTTCAAGACGATGACTTCCAAATGTTTTCATGATTGATAGCTGAAAAGTGGTATCGACTGAAACCGAAAGCTTAACCTAAAACATTATACATTCGTTCTGTTCGCCCCTTTAGGCTAGAAACACACGAGGCGTTTTTTGCTGTGACGGCAGACGAGTCGTCACATGGTTTCTTTCTGATCTTCGCACTGGCAGACTCGACACAATAATAATTGTCATCAATAATTGATGAATCGGCAGTCGCTTGATGTGCCGCTCAATGAGATGCACCGTGTGTTCATACAGTACAAGTGGAGATTAAATAATATAAGCATTTATAATTTATAAACTAAGCAGAGATAATTTTCAGTATTAAACTTTGGATTTTCGTTGAGTAATGCTTCTAAAATATGAGCTTATATCCTCCCTCTTATACAAGAGTCTAATCGAGCGGCAACCGAGTGGACTGCTGATTCGTCTGGAGAAACGCCTCCTGTGTTTCCAACCTTATACTCTCGTTCTTATAACCACCTATTTGGAATACATTGAATTCCATGTCTTATATTTTTCCTTATTATTTCATCTTTCAATGTAATTACATTAGTGCCATTTGCTTTGTAAATAAATAAATAAATAAAATACATAAAATATATGTGTAACACCATAGAGGAAGGAATACTTGATTTAAAAGTAATATCAACAAATGCAATGCCGCATCCACTTGTTGGCCCAATAAAGGCCAATGTCGACCAGCGCCAATGTGTGGATGGGTGGTTTGCCAACGCTGGCTACCGCTGGCTTCATTGGGCACTGGTCATATTGCAGACTGGGCCAGCTTACTGAGTCAACATGTGGACTAGGCATAAGAAAAGTAAGGAAAAATATGGATCAATATATTTGATCAAAATTGCTGTATGAAAATAGATATACTGGAATTTTTCCATGATAGAGAAAACACAATTTTATTTTGTCACATTCACATTTATTAGACTTTTACACAGGACTACGCAGTTTCGTGTTGAAACCAACACATCTTCAGCTGTAGTGTTGGTTTCAACGTTTCAACACGAAACTGCAGTCCTGTGTAAAAATGTAATAAATGTGGATGTGACAAAATAAAATTGTGTTTTCTTTATCATGGAAAAATTCCACTATATCAATTTTCATACAGCAATTTTGATCAAATATATTGATCGATATTTTTCCTTACTTTTCTTATGCCTAGTCCACATGTTGACTCAGTAAGCTGGCACAGTCTGCAATATGACCAGTGCCCAATGAAGCCAGCGGTAGCCAGTGTGGATGTGACAAAATAAAACTGGGGTTTTTCGATAATATTTCATCTCTGGTTATACAAATTTCATGCCGTTCTTACAAGCTGCACTGCTCCGTTAGAAAGATGCGTTGCAGTTGGTAATAAACTGTCAAATCAAATCAATTTTTTCGATGTGTCGAGAATTTTTAAGAGGAGAATAAGATCCTTGCAGGAACCTATCCAACAGTTATGATTTCCAAAACACATTTTTATGACAGTTGCAATAAATAAAGGCCACTTGTGCCGTTCTATTGCACGCAGATTGTCTAAGCATTTATACCAATAAATTCAGAAGTCATAGTAATTGGAGTAAGTTGCTACCGACCTGTATAACTTTGGGCGGATTGTTGATCAACCACTGCGCGCCGATTGCCAGCTGTATGAGGACGGCGAAGAAGAGCAACAACGCCTGGTAGGGCGCCGGCAGGTAGACGCCTCCGTTCAGCGAGATGAGGAACACGCACTTGACGAGCAGCGTGCCAAACACCAGCGAGTAGGCGAGACCGGCGCCTAGGCGCACTCCGGCGCAAGTCAGTGCCGTCGGTTCGGCCGAAAGCAGCGCCGCGACGGCTGCGCACAGAAACAGGCCCAACAGAAGCATCTGACCCAGGAACAGGTGGCGTCGCGACGGCGTCGTCCGCCATGTTTTCAGCAGAACGAACACCTGTCGAAAAAAAATCAATATTAATCACAGAAAATATAATCATCAAAATATATTCACAATATTCATCAAATCAAATAGTTTCTTAGTGACGATACGTTTTTTCAGTCGTGGGCACGTAAAGACAGCAAGTTCTCCGATTGGCTGATTGAGTTGACGCATTGAGTGAGCTTCCTGTTCAGTCGTGCCAACTGAAAAATAGACTCGTGTGGCTTGGCCCTTATTCTGACAAGAACAATACGGTTTAACATTGAGTACCGTATGGGGATAAGAGAATGATATCTCATATTATAACAATATTATTCAAATTACATTGAAAAAATTACAATTATTCTCAACAAAAACTAAATTTACTCATACAAGATTTAGAAACCAGGAAAATACTTGACATACAATGGACAATGCTATAAATAAAAATATAAATCTAAGTAATCTTTTTGAAATTATTATTAGAGTAAACAATTTGAAAAGGGTACTTAGATTTCTATTTTTATTTATATTCAAGAGTAGCCCTAAAGGAAAAAACAGTATTTGAATGGACAATGCTTCATAGTCTTTGATAAGATTGTAAGTTCCCAAGTATCAAACTTTCATTATCAGTTAGAAAAAAAGTCTACGATGGCATTTTTTCCTAAGGGTAGGAGCCGAATTTTTCCAAAATTTAGGGGGGTTGGGAATGGTGCGTCCATGGGCTGAGAGGAGACGGGGTGGGTACCTCATAATAAACGATTATGGATAAACTGTAATATAATAAAGGAAATAATTGGCTTGTACAAGTATGAAATGAGAAATTCACGAATGACGCATCATGATGTCTGAACTACTCAACTGATTAACTTGAAATTTTGCATATAGATTCTCAATTTACCGAGGATGGTTATCCAAGGTTTCCAAGTTTTTAAGTAGACCCTTGCGGTGCACGGGTTACCTGCTAGTATTGAATATAAAAAAGGCGCATCTGGAATAGACAAATTATCCGAAACAGTTATTCTTTATTTATTTACACAATAAGCACATCATCAAAATGATAGGGAGAGGAAAAATAAGGTAACCTTGTGCTATTCCTCTCCCAAATTTAGATAACACAAAATAGGTTAACCTTAGTCCGAAATAGGTTAAATCTTGTAGTTCTTCAATTCAAAAAATGTTCTGTCCTCAAGTATGTTCACAGTGATTGATAATTAAAATAATTATGATAGACTATGAAAATCAGCTTAAATTGAGTTAATTTGCACAGTATGTCAGAATCAAAAACTTATACATCCCAATGAAAAATTGAAAAAAGGAAAGGAAGAATTGAGATAAGGAATGAAATGAACTAACAAACTAGGTACAACATTATTTAGTATTAGAGATATGGAAAATATGGAAGAGGAAACTGAAATGAAGTTGTAGATGCATGCAATTGTGTGGGTTAGGGAAGCAACGACCTAACCTAACCCAACCCCACTAGTTCCCTCTCACTCGCTCCCACACGCCATATTAGGCCACAAAGGTCAACCGATACACTTTTAACATAACCTCAACGACACGAACGACATGATTAAAAAGGCATTGTCGGAACAACATCTACAGATATAAACATGTACAAGATCATGAGTACGTGTATAGATTGTCGAGACCATAGATATATGTCTAGAGATGTGTTAGATTGTCCGGAACATAGATATATGTGCATCCATAAGGTAAGAAGACAATATTTCATAGAAGTAACACCCCAGACCGAGTAACATCCCACGAACATCTCTCTAGTCATGCCATAAATATTGGAAAGCCGCACCACTTAAATGCATCTTGGAAATATTATTACTTCTTCCTAAAGAGAGAAAGAGAGCCGAAGAGAGAGTGAATGACAGGAAAGAGAGTGAGAGAGAGATCGAGTGTGAGGGGCTTGTGCTTTGAGAGAGAAGGAGTGAGAGAGAGTTTGAGGGGCTCGTGCTTTAGGATACTAATATTGTTGGTAACATGAGATATTATTGAATAAGTTCAACACATTCTCAGAGATTAGCTAATCTGGGTAGATTTGCTACGGTTGTAATAGTGTTATAAAAGTTGGTCGGAATTTAACGAGAAAATGTTCAATTATTGTGAAAGACAGAACACAGTGTTCAATATACGGAGGGCGAGGGGAAGGTGGTGGTGCTGGTGGTGGAGGAAGAGGATGAGGAGAAGGAGGAGGAGGAGGAGGAGGAGGAGGATTGATTGATTGATTGATTGAGTATTTTATTATGTAGATTACAATATATACTGTCTTATACACTTATATACAATAGCTTGCAATACAGCCAAATTATAGATGAATTACATGATATAGACTAAGAAAATAATTATTGAACTGTATATGATATGAAAAAGCAATTTGTAATATAATAACTATAGATAATAATTTATTGTTATGCATCTACATAAATTGGCGGAGCTTTGGACATATCAATGTCCATTCTTCGGAAAGAATATTAAAAATATCTCCCCACTAACTCTCTACCAAAACGTTAATTTCATTATTTAAACTAAGGATTTATTATTTAAGGAATTATTTAAGACTAAGGAGGAGGAGGAGGAGGAGGAGGAGGAGGAGGAGTAGGTGTAGGAGAGGGGGAGGAACAGGACAAGAAAAAGAATGAGGAAGATAACAATTGAAGAGCAAGAAAATCGGGAACAATAATTGTAAGGGAAACAGGATGATTGATTGAGTACTTTATTTATGTAGATTACAATATATACTGGCTTATACACTTATATACAATAGCTTACGATACAGCAAAATTATTATAGATGAATTTACAAAATATAAACTAAGAAAATAATTACTGAGCTGTATATTATATGAAATAAAGCAATTTTATTTCATGAGGGAGAGTATGACAGAGAAGAAGAGGAAGATGATGAGAAGGAGGACATGGAAGAGGAGGTGAAATCAAATTCAGGAAATAATATTACAGCTATTACCAGAAAGATGACAATACCACAAATTTTTGAAGAATTTAACTGAAGTTGGAGGAAGAGTTGAGTTAATAACAAAGAAAAGTAGTCTACATGGCAGAAAAGTGAGAAGCTAATGAGGGATAGAGTAAAACACAAGAATAGGAATTTACTCAAAGAGTAGGAGAAATAAAGAAAATCATTCGAAATAGAAAAGATGGTGATTAATGAGAAAAATCAAGAAATATGATCGAGTGGGAAAAAATGGAAGGAATAATGAGTAACACAGCAAATAATAACAGAAAAGAACAAAAAAAGAGTAAACATGCACGGTAATAGTAGTAAAGGAAGAGGAAGCACCAAGTAGTGATAGAAAGGGAAGAAGACAGGGGAAGAGACGACAGCGAAGAGAGGAATTGAAAAAATATCATGTAGAAAAAGAGAAGATAGGTGATAAAGAAGAATGGGGGGAAGTGAATGAAAGGTGAAAAAATACGAAAAAGAGAAAGATAATGAGAAACTCGTGAAATGATTTGGAAGAAAGGGAAGAACGAACACGGAAGGCAAGAGAAAAGACCTGAGGAAAAAATGAAGTAAAAAGAAATGGAAACGAAAACGGAGAGAGAGATAAAGACAGTTGAAATAATAAGAAAGAAGACTTGATTGAAAAGTAAAGTGAAAGAAAATGAGAATAAATCGGAGAGAGAGAGATAAAGACAGTTGAAATGGGAAGGAGAAAGACTTGATGAAAAAGTAAAGTAAAAGAAAATGAAAACGGAGAGAAAGACAAAAACAGTCGAAATAAGAAGAAAAAAGACTTGATTGAAAAGTAAAGTAAAAGAAAATGAAAATGGAAACTGAGAGAGAGATAAAGACAGTTGAAATGGGAAGAAGAAAGACTTGATTGAAAATTAAAGTAAAGGAAAATGAAAATGTAATCGGAGAGTGAGATAAAGACAGTTGTAATGGGAATAAAAAAGACCTGTTGAAAAACTAAAGTGAAAGAAGAAGAAGCAAGTGGAGAAGAGATAAATAAAGACAGCTGAAATGAGAAGATGATGATGTACACGTGAAGATGACACACAAAGATGCCAAGCCTACTCAGTCTACTAGCCTACTGTGTCAGTAGTTACTGTCTACTACTGTGGTATTAATTGTGGTGTCATTGACTTTTACTGACTGCAATCGAGAGTTGGCAGCCACAACAAGTGAACGGAACCATTAGTACGAAGGACGGAAGTAGGATAGAACGAGGAAGAAGTAAGAAAAGAGAAAGGACAGGAGAGGCTGAGTGGATCCAAGCCAAGAGGTCGAAGGAGCAGAAATGGAAAGATAAAGGATGAAGAACATGGAGGAGTATGAAGGACGTAATAAAGAAAGAACTGGAATAGATAAATATGTGATCCTAATAATAATTATGAATTAGTTCATAAATAATGAGAAAAGATTATTATCTATTTATTCGATCTTCAGAATTTCACAACTTCTATTATAATTGATAAGTGCTTAAGTTGACTGTAAATCATAAATAAATAAATAATAGGTGAGTAGGCACTTCAACTACTTCGCTTGAATAGCCGCCACTGTTATAATTTAGCCTATATACATCAGCACATAAGGACTCATTTAATCGAGATCAGATATAGAAAAGGTTGTGAGATGAATATCGTAGGAAATTATGTAAGCTTCAAATTTGTATAGAATTGTCATGTCCGTTAAACGCTTGGGGCCGTTTGCACAGTGTAAGTTTCAGCAAATCTGGATTTTTTTGGTTTAAACTGAAATTCCGTTTGCACAGTATCAGTTTAAGCTCTGTATTGAGTTTAAAGTCTGGGAAAGTTAAAACCTCCAAAGCAGGAGGTTTAAACCAAATAATTTGGATTAACTTGACATCTGTAAAGATTTGATGGGAAAACAGCTGATAGTAAATTATTTTTTGATGTTTTTTTAATGCTTCTGTAGACGATAATTATTATTGTTTAAAGTTATAGTGAATTATTATTTGAATGTAAAAATAATTATAATGGAGGAATTAATAGAAGTTTCTAATGCGATTGATACAGATGACTGCGAAGAAATCTTAAAACTGAGAAAAAATGGGCAAAAACAAATGATTTAAATTTCTGGGATGATAAATTTCAGCCTTCTATATCTCGTTTCACAGCAGTCTGATCGCATTAAAATGGCATCAATAGATTCAGGAATCTTTGGTCTACAAGTTCAGTACTCTAGTATCTTGTAGCACTCTATGATGTGATTTCTTCTAAGCTTTACAGCTGACCATACACAAACACGCCAGTTGCAGATGTTCGTGTCTTGTGTTTACATTCAAAATGAGTGAATTATCGCGAAGTAGTGGAATACGTGAATGTTTATTAGATTTAGAAAATGACAATGATAGTGACATAGTTATAGATGAATCTGTAGTTATTTCAGTGACAGATCAGACGAAAATTCAGTGCAAAATGATGAAGTGATAGAAGTGAACGATCCAGAACAAAACATTGACTATGACAACAATGATATACAAATACCGCAAAATTTGAACAAATTCATGAAGAAATAATTCCTTTTGATGATAATTTGCTAGCTGTTGAATCAGAAGAAGAAGAAACTCCTGTCCCTATTCCAGTAATTCCAAATTGGGTCAGAGTTTATCCCCCAGAAGAAGAAAGTAACATCGAAGAAAACTTCTATGTCAGAAATGTGGGATTGAAGAACTGCCCTCCAAGAAACAGTGGTCCTTTAGTGTATTTCTATCTATTTTTTACAGAAACTGTATGGAATATGCTTCTTGATCATACTAATAAATATGGCGATGAAAAACACAAAAATAAAAGAGACTCAGGAAATATGGGAAAATTTTCCAGATTGCAAAATTGGGAACATTTGAAAATATCAGATTTGAAACAATTCATTGCTCTTATAATAAATATGGGGTTAATTTGCAAAAATAATGTTGAGAAATATTGGAGCACGGGATTTTCACAGACAACTCCATTTTTCCTTCAGTAATGTCTTTCAAACGATTCCAATTGATATCTTCAGTTTTTCACATCAGTTCCGAGCCAAATATACCGCGAGGCCAACCTGGACATGACCCATGGAGTAAAGTGCGCCCTTTTTTAGATGCTATGAATACTGCATTCAAAAAATATTTTATTCCTCCACAAAATATTTCTATTGATGAATCAATGATAGCTGCATGAAAAATAGATTTGCACATATTGTTTATATGCCAAATAAAAGACATGCACGATTCGGTATAAAATGTTTGAAGTGGTGGACTCTAAACACAGTTATATATTACATACAGAACTGTACAGTGGAAAACAATTTCTAGCCGATTCTGAAGATCCTCTTTCACAAACAGTTATCATGCATCTCCTAAGATCCTGCAATTTATTGAATAAATACTACCATATATTTACTGACAACTTTTACACAAAAATTCCTCTTGCACATGAACTCTTCTCTAAAAAAACAAACATCATTTGTTAATCTAATAGAATCTATAAGAACGTCAAAATATCGTAGGAACAAAAATGGATGTGTGTGTAGCTACCCTTAACAGAACTGCGGGGTCGATATTTCCTCCTATACCCTTTTTTGGATACTAGAACTAGGAAATAGGTAAAGGAAAAACAAAGATGTGATAGAAAAATAGAGAGACATTACAAAACATGATTGATGAAGTTGAATTAAAAACTAATATTGAATAAATTAAGAAAATACGTACAGTTACAGTATAACTAAAAGAACCGTACAACAGATGAACTACAGATGAAAGTAAATATGGATAAGCAGAAGGAAGTGAGTGGAATAAACGATGGAAGAGAGAGGAAAAGAGAGTGGGAAATGAGTCTGATTCGACAAGGAAAGGATGATGGAGTTTTATCAATGAAAAAACAAGTGAAGGAAGCGGTATTTAACATTCGACTGCTCGACTGCTAATCAGACCGTAAAAGTGCCAAATTAACTGCGATCAACCTAATACCAGTCACGTGATCTGTGTTAATAGTAACACTGGTTTGTATTTGTACCAATCCGTACGCTAATCACTGAAATCACAACTGAATAAAAGAAAAAAATCGAAGATATTTGGAACGAACTACAATAAGCTGTGGCGAAGAGAATCTTCATCTATTTGAGCAAGAATAATACTGTAATTGAACAAAAGTATTTCGTATTTTACTATGTTGGTGATGCTATGTTGAAATTCACTATAAAATCAAGACAATGTCAGCTTTGGATTGATGTAATTTATGAGGAATTCTGAGATGCAGTTTGAAGTGGATATCACTATTATCTAATATAATAGATTGGGTTCTTTAACGCCATTCCATATAGCAATCAAATGAGAAGTTTTATGTATCACAACCATGAATTTTACTTTTATTACCATTATAATAAAAGGAAAATTCTCGAACAATAAATGAATATTTATTAATTATAAACTTTTCATTATACATTTCAAGTTCAAACAACTCAAGAACTAGAATGTTCATTTCAATCAACTATTTTGAAGATTCAACTTGAAAATTTATTTATTTAACAATAATGACAAAACAAATTAATCATAGAATGTTTGAAAACGGAAGAACAGGCTTATAGCCTTTACGTTATAACGGTTATAACCTTAACCATTTTTTTTCATCTTTCCGGCCTTATAATTTTGAACGATTGATGAAAAAAATCCGTGCTGATTATGAGCTGATAGAGCATCTAATTATCTTCAATTTGATGTATATTTTCACTTATTTTAAGCATTTCCTACGACTGTTGCAGCAGTTTTAGTGTAGAGAGTGAAATTTCTGTTCAGCAACAATAGATCAGTTGACAATGAAAATTGAATGGAATGTTTGGAACACAATTTCGACTTTGCAGCTTTGTTGAGACTAGTTTGGAGGTGAGCACATCAAAAATCCCAACCCTTACATCATGTGCTGAAGAGATGAGGGCGGTATGAAAGTTGCGTTTTCCACTTATTACTTACATGCTTATATCTTGGAAACAATGGTTATATCGACATAATCAACTACATAAAAATGAAGCTTAGTAAATTTCTACAAGTTTTGTCTGATAGA